>NW_028327714.1:62500-79873 GCF_031878675.1 Megascapheus bottae | reverse complement strand
TACCCTAACCATAAGCCTAAACCTAACCCTAACCCTAACCCTTGAACCTAACCCTAACCCTAACACTTACCCTAACCCTAACCCTAACCCAAACCTTTACCCTTACCCTAACGCTAACCCTACCCTTAACCCCTAACCTAAACCTAACCCTAACCCTAACCCGAAACCCTTTACCCTTACCCTAACACTAATCCTAACCCTAATCCTAAACCTAACACTTAACCTTACCGTAACCCTAATCCTAACCCTAACGCTTACCCTAAACCTATCCATAACCCTAACTCCTAACAATACCCCTAACCCTAACCTTACCCTAACCTTAACCCTAACCTTAACACCAACCCTAAACCTAACACTAAACCTCACCCTAACCCTAACCCGAAACCTAAACCTAACCTTACCCTAACCCTAACCATAACCCTTTCCCTAACCCCAACCATAATCCCTATTCCTAACTCTAACCCTTACCCTTACCCTAACCCGAACCCTAACCATAAACCTAACCCTAACCCTCATCCTAACTCTTACCCTTACACTAACTCTAACCCTAACCCTAACCCTTATCCTTACCCTAACCCTAACCTTAATGGTAACCCTAACCCTAACCCTAACCCTAACCCTTACCCTAACCCTAACCTAACAATAATCCTTACCTTAACCCTAACCCTTACCATAACTCTAACCCTTACCCTAACCCTAACCCTAACCCTAAACCTAAACCTAGCCCTAACCATAACCCTAACCCTTATCCTTACTCTAACCCTAACCCTAACCCTAACCCTAAACCTTACACTCACCCTAAACCAAACCCTAACCCTAACCCTTACCTTCCCTAACCCTAACATTAACCCTAACCCTTACCCTTACCCTAACCTAACCCTAAACCTAACCCTAACCCAAACCCTAACCCTAACCCTAACCCTAAACCTAATCCTAACCGTAAACCTTACACTAACCCTAACCCTAATCGTTACCCTAACCAGAACCCTCACACTAACCCTTACCCTAACCCTTAAAATTTCCCTAACCGTAACCGTAACCCTAACCCTTACCCTTTACCCTAAACCTAACCCTAACCCTAACCCTCACCTTAACCCTAACAATAATCCTAACCCTAACACTTACCCTAACTGTAACCCTAAACCTAAACCTGTCTCTAACCCTAAACTAACCTTACCCTTACCCTAACCCTAAACCTAACCCTAACAATAACCCCTAACCCTAACCCTAACCATATCCCTTAACCTAACCCTAACCCTAAACTTATGCGAAACTTAACCCTAACCCTAACCCTTAACCTAACACTAACCCTAACACTAATCCTTACCCTAACCCTAAACCAAACCATAAACCTAACTCTAACCCTAACCCTTATACTTTCCCTAACCCTTACCCTAACCATAAACCTAACCCTAACCCTAATCCTAACCCTAACCCTAACCTTAACCTAACCCTAACCCTAACCTAACCCTTACCCTTACCCTAACGCTAACCCTAACCCTAACCTTAACCCTAACCCGAACCCTAACACATGCCCTTAACCTAACCCTAACCCTAAACCTAACCGTAACACTAAGCATAACCCTAACCCTAACCCTAACCCTAAACCTTCCCCTTACCCTAACCCTAACCCTAAACCTAACCTTAACCTTAACCTTAACCTTAACCCTAACCCTAACACTTACCCTAATCGTAACCCTAAACCTAACCCTGTCACTAACCCTAAACCTAACCCTTACCCTTACCCTAACCCTAACCCTAACCCTAAACCGAACCCTAACCCTAACCACTAACCTTAACCCTAATCCTAAAGCTTACCCTAACCCTAACCTAACCTTAAAGCTAAACCTAACCCTAACCCTAACCCTTAACATAACCCTATCCCTAATCCTTACCCTAACCATAATCCTAACCCTAACCCTAACATTAACCCTAACCCTAACCCTAAGCCTAACACTAACCCTTACCCTACCCTAACCCTAACCCTAACCCTAAACCTAACCTAACCCTTAACCTTACCCTTACCGTAACCCTAACTCTAACCCTTACTCTAACCCTAACACTAACCCTAACCCTAACCCTAAACCTAACCCTAACCCTTAACCTTACCCTTACCCTAACCCTAACTCTTAACCTAACCCTTAACCCTAATCTTACCCTAACCCTAACCCTAACCTTAACCCCAAACCTAACCCTAACCCTAACCCTAACCCTTAACCTTACCCTAACCCTAACTCTAACCTTATCCCAACCCTAAACCTAACCCTAACCCGTTCCCTAATCCTAACCCTAATCCTTACCCTAACCCTAACCCTAACACTAACTACTAACCCTACCGTTACCCTAAAGCTAACCCTAACCCTAACCCTAACCCTTACACTAACCCTAACCCTAACCCTAACCCTTACCCTTACCCTTACCCTAACCCTAACCCTAACCCTACTCCTAACCCTAACCCTTACCCTTAGCCTAATCCTAACCCTAACCCTAAACCTTACCCTTACCCTAACCCTAACCCTAACCCTAACCCTAACCGTAAACTTAACCCTAAACCTAACCCCAACCCTTATCCTTACCGTAACCCAAAACTAACACTAACCCTAACCCTTACCCTAACCCTAACCCTAACCAACCTAACCCTAACACTTACCCTTACCCTAATCGTAACCCTAACCCTTACCCTAACCCTAAGTCTAACCCTAACCTTAAGCCTATCCCTTACCCTAACTCTAAACCTAACCCTAACCCTTAACCTTACCCTTACCCTAACCCTAACCTTAACCCAATCCTAACTGTAACCCTAACCCTAACCCTTACCCTTACCCTAAACCTAAACCTAATCCTAACCCTAACCTAAACCCTACCCCTTACCGTAACCCTAACCCTAACCCTAACACTTACCCTTACCATAACCCTAAACCTAACCCTAACCCTAACACTTACCCTAACCCTAACCTTTACCATTACTTAACGCTAACCCGAACCTTAACCCCTAACCCTAAACCTAACCCTCACCCTAACCCTAACCCTTACCCTTACCCTAACCCTAACCCTAACCCTAACCCTGAACCCTTACCCTAACCCTAACAATAATCCTTACCCTAACCCTAACCCATACCCTAACCCTAACCCTTACCCTAACCCTAACCCTAACATTAATCCTTACCCTAACCCTAACCCTTACCCTAACCCTAACCCTTACCCTAACCCTAACCCTAACCCTAACCCTTACCCTAACCCTAACCTAATCCTAACCCTAACCCTTACCCTTACCCTAACCCTAACCATAAACCTAAACCTAACCATAACCGTAAACTTAACCTTAACCCTTACCCTTATCCTTACCCTAACCCTAACTCTAAACCTAAACCTAGCACTAACTCTAACCCTAATCCTTACCCTGTACCCTAACCCTAACCCTAACCCTAACCCTTACCCTTACCCTAACCCTAACCCTAACCCTAACCCTTACCCTTACCCTAACCCTAACCCTAACACTAACCCTAACCCTAACACTTACCCTTACTATAACCCTAACCCTAACCCTAACCTAACCCTTACCCTAACCCTAACCCTAACCGTAATCCCTAACCCTAAACTAATCCTTACCCTTACCCTAACCCTAACCCTAACCTTAACGCCACTCATAACCTAAACCTAACCCGAACCCGAAAATTTACCTTACCCTAACCCTAACCCTAAACCTAACCCTAACCCTAACCAGAAACCTAAACCTTATCTTATCCTAATCCTAACCATAAGCCTTTCCCAAACCCCAACCATAACCCTATCCCTAACCCTAACCCTTACCCTTACCCTAACCCAACCCTAACCATAACCCTAACCCTAACCCTCATCCTAACTCTTACACTTACCCTCACCCTAACAATAACCCTTACCCTTATCCTTACCCTAAACCTAAACTTAATGCTAACCCTAACCCTAACCCTTACCCTAACCCTAACAATAATCCTTACCCTAACCCTAAGCCTTACCCTAACTGTAACCCTTACCCTAAACCTAACCCTAACCAAAACCCTAACCCTTACCCTAACCCTAACCTAATCCTAACCCTAACCCTTACCCTAAAGCTAACCATACACTTAAACCGAACCCTAACCGTAACCTTAACCTTAAACCTTACCCTTACCCTAACCCTAACCCTAACCCTAACCTAACCCTAACCCTTACCCTAAACCTAACCCTTACCCTAAACCTAAACCTAACCCTAACCCTTACCCTAACCCTAAGCTAATCCTAAACCTAACCCTTACCCTTAACCTAACCCTAACCCTAAACCTAAACCTAACCCTAACTCTAACCCTAACCCTTACCCTTACCCTAACCCTAACCCTAACCCTAACCCTAATCCTTACCCTCACCGTAACCCTAACCCTAACCCTAATGCTTCCCCTTACCCTAAACCTAACCCTAACCTGAATGCCAACCCTAAACCTAACCCTAACCCTAACCCTAACTCTTACCCTAACCCTAACCCTAAAACTAAGCTTAACCCTAACCCTAATCCTAACACTTACCATAACCTAACCCTAACCCTAACCCTAAACTAACACTAACTTCAACCCTAACCCTAAACCTAACACTACCCTTCCCCTTACCCTAACCCTAACCCTAACCCTAACCCTAACCCTAAACCTAACCCTAACCCTAACCCTAATCTAACCCTTACACTTGCCCCAACCCTACCCCTACCCCTAACCCTTACCCTTACCCTTACACTAACCCTAACCCTAAGCCTAACCCAAATAATTACCCTTAGTCTAACCCTAACCCTAAACCTAACCCTAACCCTAAACCATACCCTCAACCTAACCCTAACCCTAACACTTACCCTTACCCTAACCCTAACCCTAACCCTAAAACTAACACTTACCCTAACTTTTACCCTAACCCTAATCCTAACCCTTACCCTAAACCTAACCCTAACCCTAACCCTATCTTAACCCTAACCCTAATCCTAACCCTTACCCTTACCCTAACTCTAATCCTAACCCTAACGTAACCCTAACCCTTACCCTTACCCTAACCCTTACCCTAGCCCTAACACTAACCATGACCCCAAACCTAACCTTAACGCTAACGCTTACAATTACCCTAAACCTAAGCCTAACCCTAAACCTTACACTTACCCTAAACCTAACTTTAACCCTTTCCCTAACCCTAACCCCAAACCTTACCCTTATCTTAACCCTAATGCTAACACTTACACTTAACCTAAGCCTAAGCCTAACCATAAACCTAACCTACACCTATCCCTAACACTTACCCTTACACTAACCCTAACACTAAACCTTACCCTAACCCTAACCCTAACCCTTACCCTAACCCTAACCCTAACCTTAACCCTAAAACCTACCACTACCCTAAACCTAACCCTAACCCTTACCCTAACCCTAAACCTAATCCTTACCCTTATCTAAACCCTAACGCTAACACATACCCTTACCGTAACCCTAAGCCTAACAGTAAACCTAACCCTAACCTTATACCTAGCACTTACCTTTACCCTAACCCTAACCCTACACTTTACCTAACCTAACCCTAACCCTTACCCTTACCCTAACCCTAACCCTAACCCTAAACCTAAACCTTACCCTTACCCTAAACCTAACCCTAACCCTACCCAAACACTAACCCTAACACTTACCCTTACCTTAACCCTAACCCTAACCCTAACCCTAACTGTAAGCCTTACCCTAACCCTAAACCTAAACCTTACCCTTACCCTAAACCTAACCCTAACCCTTACCCTAATCCTAACCCTAAATCCTTACCCTAACCCTAACCCTAACACTAACCCTAACCGTTACCCTAAAGCTAACCCTAACCCTAACCCTAACCCTAAACCTAACCCTTATCCTTACACTAACCCTAACCCTAACCCTAACCCTAACCCTAACCCTAACCCTTACCCTTACCCTAACCCTAAACCTACCCCTAACCCTAACCTTAACCCTAACCCTTACCCTAACCCTAACCCTAACCCTAACACTTACCCTTACCCTAACCCTAAACCTAACCCTAACCCTGAGCTAAACCTAACCCTTACACTTACCCTTACCCTAACCCTAAATCTAACCCTAACCCTAACACTAACCCTAACCCCTAACCCTAACCCTAACCTAACCCTTACCCTAACCCTAACCCTAACCCTAACCCTAACCCTAACACTAGCCCTAACACTTACCATAACCTAAGCCTAATCCTAACCCTTACCCTTACACTAACGCTAACCCTAACCTTAACCCCAACCCTAAAACTAACCCTAACCCTAACCCTAACCCTTACCCTACCCTAACATTAACCCTAACCCTTACCCTAACATTAACCCTAACCCTAACCCTAACCCTAACACGTAACCTTACCGTAACCCTAACCCTAACCCTAACCCTTACCCTAACCCTAACCCTAACCCTTACCCCTAACCCTAACCCTAAACCTTACCCTTACCTAATCCTAACCTTAACCTTAACCCAACCCTAAACCTAACCCTAACCCTAACCCTTACCCTTACCCTAACCCTAACGCTAAAATTAAACCTTAACTTACCCTAACCCTAAACATAACCCTTACCCTAACCCCAGCCATAACCCTATCCCTAACCCTAACCCTTACCCTTACCCTAACACTAACCCTAACTCTAACCCTTACCCTAACCCTAACCCTAAACCTTAACCTTACCGTAACACTAACCCTAACCTTAACCCCAACCCTAACAATAACCCTAACCCTAACCCTTACCCTAACACTTACCCTAATCCTAACCCTAACCCTAACCCTTAACCTTCCCCTAACCCTTACTGTAACCTTACACCAACCTAAACCTAACCCTAACCCTAACCCTTACCCTAACACTTACCCTAACCTAACCCCACCCTAACCCTAACTTTTACCCTTACCCTAAACCTAACTCTAACCCTAACCCTTACACTAACCCTAACCCTAACCCAACCCTAACACTAACACTTACCCTGACCCTAATCCTAACCCTAACCCTTACCCTAACCCTAACCCTAACCCTAACCTTAACCCTAACCCTAACTGTAACCCTAACCTAACCCTAACCCTAACCCTATCCCTTACCCTAACTCTAACCCTAACCCTAACCCTTAACCTTACCCTAACCCTAACCCTAACCTTAACCCCAATCCCAAACCTAACCCTAAACCCTAAACCCTTACCATTACCCCAAACGTAAACCTAACCCTAACCCTAGCCTTAATCCTACTCCTTACCCTAACCCTAACCCTAACCCTAACACTTACCCTTACCATAACCCTAAAACTAACCCTAACCCTAACGCTAACCCTAACACTCATCCTTACCCTAACCCTAACCATAAAACTTACTCTTACCCTAACCCTAAGCCTAAACATAACCCTAACCCTTACCCTAACCCTAACCCTAACACTTACCCTAACCCTAACCCTAACCCAAACCTTTACCCTTACCCTAACTCTAACCCTAACCTTAACCCAAACCCTAAACCTAACCCTAACCCTAACCCTTACCCTTACCCTAACACTAACCCTAACCCTAACCTAACCCGTAACACTTAACCTTACCGTAACCCTAATCCTAAACCTAACCCTAACGCTTACCCTAACCCTAACCATAACCCTAACCCCTAACCCTACCCCCTAACCCTAACCCTTACCCTAACCCTAACCCTAACCTTAACACCAACCCTAAACCTAACACTAAACCTAACCCTAACCCTTACCTTTACCCTAACCCTAACCCTAAACCTCACCCTAACCCTAACCCGAAACCTAAACCTAACCTTACCCTAACCCTAACCATAACCCTTTCCCTAACCCCAACCATAACCCTATCCCTAACTCTAACCCTTACCCTTACCCTAACCCGAAGCCTAACCATAACCCTAACCCTAACCCTCATCCTAACTCTTACCCTACCCTAACTCTAACCCTAACCCTAACCCTTATCCTTACCCTAACCCTAACCTTAATGCTAACCCTAACCCTAACCCTAACCCTAACCCTTACCCTAACCCTAACCTAACAATAATCCTTACCCTAACCCTAACGCTTACCATAACCCTAACCCTTACCCTAACCCTAACCCTAAACCTAAACCTAGCCCTAACCATAACCCTAACCCTTACCCTTACTCTAAACCTAACCCTAACCCTAACCCTAACCCTAATCCTTACACTCACCCTAATCCTAACCCTAACCCTAACCCTTACCCTTCCCTAACCCTAACATTAACCCTAACCCTTACCCTTACCCTAACCCTAACCCTAAACCTAACCCTAACCCAAACCGTAACCCTAACCCAAACCCTAAACCTAACCCTAATCCTTAACCATAACCCTCACCCTAACCCTTACGCTAACCCTTCAAATTTCCCTAACCGTAACCGTAACCCTAACCCTTACCCTTACCCTAAACCTAACCCTAACCCTAACCCTCACCTTAACCCTAACAATAACCCTAACCCTAACACTAACCCTAACCGTAACCCTCAACCTAAACCTATCCCTAACCCTAAACCTAACCCTTACCCTTACCCTAACCCTAACACTAACCCTAACAATAACCCCTAACCCTAACCCTAACCATAACCTTTAACCTAACCCTAACCCTAAACTTAATGCGAAACTTAACCCTAACCCTAACCCTTAACCTAACCCTAACCCTAACACTAATCCTTACCCTAACCCTAAACCAAACCATAAACCTAACTCTAACCCTAACCCTTATCCTTTCCCTAACCCTAATCCTAACCCTAACCTAACCTTAACCCTAACCCTAACCATAAGCCTAAACCTTACCCTAACCCTAAACCTAACCCTAAAACTAATCCTAACCCTAACCCTAACCTTATCCCTAACCCTAACCCTAACCCTAACCCTTACCCTAACCCTAACCCTAACACTTACCCTAACCCTAACCCTAACCCAAACCTTTACCCTTACCCTAACGCTAACCCTAACCTTAACCCCAACCCTAAACCTAACCCTAACCATAACCCTAACCCTTACCCTTACCCTAACACTAACCCTAAAGCTAATCCTAACTCTAACAATTAAACTTACCGTAACCCTAATCCTAACCCTAACCCTAATGCTTACCCTAACCCTAACCATAACCCTAACACCTAACCCTACCCCTAACCCTAAACCTTACCCTAACCCTAACCCTAACCTTAACACCAACCCTAAACCTAACACTAAACCTAACCCTAACCCTTACCCTTACCGTAACCCTAACCCTAAACCTCACCCTAACCCTAACCCGAAACCTAAACCTAACCTTAACATAACCCTAACCATAACCCTTTCCCTAACCCCAACCATAACCCTATCCCTAACTCTAACCCTTACCCTTACCCTAACCCGAACCCTAACCATAACCCTAACCCTAACCCTAACCCTCATCCTAACTCTTACCCTTACCCTAACTCAAACCCTATCCCTAAACCTTATCCTTACCCTAACCCTAACCTTAATGCTATACCTAACCATAACCCTATCCCTAACCCTTACCCTAACCCTAACCTAACAATAATCCTTACCCTAACCCTAACCCTTACCATAACCCTAACCCTTACCATAACCCTAACCCTAACCCTAAACCTAAACCTAGCCCTAACCCTAACCCTAACCCTAACCCTAACCCTTATCCTTACCCTAACCCTAACCTTAATGCTAACCCTAACCCTAACCCTAACCCTAACCCTTACCCTAACAGTAACCTAAAAATAATCCTTACCCTAACCCTAACCCTTACCATAACCATAACCCTTACACTAACCCTAACCCTAACCCTAAACCTAAACCTAGCCCTAACCCTAACCCTAAGCCTTACCCTTACTCTAACCCTAACCCTAACCCTAACCCTAACCCTAACCCTAATCCTTACACTCACCCTAATCCTAACCCTAACCCTAACCCTTACACTTTCCCTAACCCTAACATTAACCCTAACCCTTACGCTTACCCTAACCCTAACCCTAAACCTAACCCTAACCCAAACCCTAACCCTAACCCTAACACTAACCCTAATCCTAACTGTAAACCTTACACTAACCCTAACACTAACCCTTACCCTAACCCTTACCCTCACCCTAACCCTTACCCTAACCCTTAAAATTTCCCTAACCGTAACCGTAACACTAACCCTTACCCTTAACCTAAACCTAACCCTAACCCTAACCCTCAACTTAATCCTAACAATAACCCTAACCCTAACACTTACCCTAACCGTAACCCTAAACCTAAACCTATCCCTAACCCTAAACCTAACCCTTACCCTTACCCTAACCCTAAACCTAACCCTAACAATAACCCCTAACCCTAACCGTAACCATAACCCTTAACCTAACCGTAACCCTAAACTTAATGCGAAACTTAACCCTAACCCTAACCCTTAACCTAACCCTAACCCTAACACTAATCCTTACCCTAACCCTAAACCAAACCATAAACCTAACTCTAACACTAACCCTTATCCTAACCCTAAAACTAACCCTAACCCTAATCCTAACCCTAACCCTAACCTTAACCCTAACCCTAACCCTAATCCTAACAATAATGCTTACCCTAACCCTAACCCTTACCCTAACCCTAACCCTTACCCTAACCCTAACCCTAAACATAACCCTAATCGTAACTGTAAACCTTACCCTAACCCTAAACCCTAATCCTTACCCTAACCATAACCCTCACCCTAACCCTCATCCTAACTCTTTCCCGTACCCAAACCCTAACCCTAACCCTAACCCTTATCCTTACCCTAACCCTAACCCTAATACTAACCCTAATCCTAACCCTAAGCCTAAACCTTACCCTAACCGTAACCCTAACAATAATCCTTACCCTAACACTTACCCTTACCCTAAACCTAACCCAAACCCTAACCCTCACCTTAACCCTAACAATAACCCTAACCCTAACCATTACCCTAACCGTAACCCTAAACCTAAACCTATCCCTAACCCTAAACCTAACCCTTACACTTACCCTAACCCTAACCCTAAACCTTACCCTAAAAATAACCCTTAACCCTAACCCTACCCATAACCCTTACCCTAACCCAAACCCTAAACTTAATGCGAAACTTAACCCTAACCCTAACCCTAACACTAATCCTTACCCTAACCCTAAAACAAACCATAAACCTAACTCTAACCCTAACCCTTATCCTTTCCCTTACCCTAATCCTAACCCTAACCCTAACCTTAACCCTAACCCTAACCCTAACCCTAACCCTTACCCTAACCCTAAACCTAACCCTAACCCTAATCCTAACCCTAACCCTAACCTTAACCCTAACCCTAACCCTAACCCTAACCCTTACCCTTACCCTAACGCTAACCCTAACCCTAACCTTAACCCTAACCCTAACCCTAACACATACCCATAACCTAAACCTAACCCTAACCCTAACCCTAACCGTAACCCTAAACATAACCCTAACCCTAACCCTAACCCTAACCCTTACCCTTACCCTAACCCTAACTCTAAACTTAAACCTTACCTTACCCTAACCCTAACCATAACCCTTACCCTAACCCCAGCCATAACCCTATCCCTAACCCTAATCCTTACCCTTACCCTAACCCTAACCCTAACTCTAACCTGTACCCTAACCCTAACCCTAAACCTTAACCTTACTGTAACTCTAACCCTAACCTTAACCCCAACCCTAAACCTAACCCTAACCCTAACCCTTAACCTTCCCCTAAAACTAACTCTAACTTTAACCCAACCTAAACCTAACCCTAACCTTAACCCTTACCCTAACACTTATCCTAACCTAACCCCACCCTAACCCTAACTTTTACCCTTACCCTAAACCTAACCCTAACCATAACCCTTACCCTAACCCTAACCCTAACCCAACCCTAACCCTAACACTTACCCTTACCCTAATCCTAACCCTAACCCTTACCCTTACCCTAACCCTAACCCTAAACTTATCCCTAACCCTAACCGTAACCCTAAGCCTAACCCTAACCCTAACCCTATCCCTTACCCTAACTCTAACCCTAACCCTAACCCTTAACATTACCCTAACCATAACCCTAACCTTAACCCCAATCCTAAACCTAACCCTAACCCTAACCCTTACCATTACCCTAAACCTAAACCTAACGATAACACTAACCTTAACCCTACCCCTTACCCTAACCCTAACCCTAACCCTAACACTTACCCTTACCATAACCCTAAAACTAACCCTAACACTAACGCTAACCCTAACACTAATCATTACCCTAACCCTAACCATAAAACTTACTCTTACCCTAAACCTAAGTCTAAACCTAACCCTAACCCTTACCCAAACCCTAACCCTAACACTTACCCTAACCCTAACCCTAACCCAAACCTTTACCCTTACCCTAACTCTAACCCTAAACTTAACCCCAACCCTAAACCTAACCCTAACCCTAACCCTAACCCTTACCCTTACCCTAACCCTAACCCTAACCATAACCCTAACCCCTAACCCTAACCCTAACCCTAACCCTTACCCTAACCCTAACCCTAACCTTAACACCAACCCTAAACCTAACACTAAACCTAACCCTAACCCTTACCCTTACCCTAACCCTAACCCTAAACCTCACCCTAACCCTAACCCGAAACCTAAACCTAACCTTACCCTAACCCTAACCATAACCCTTTCCCTAACCCCAACCATAACCCTATCCCTAACTCTAACCCTTACCCTTACCCTAACCCGAACCCTAATCATAACCCTAACCCTAACCCTCTCCCTAACTCTTACCCTTACCCTAACTCTAACCCTAACCCTAACCCTTATCCTTACCCTAACCCTAACCTTAATGCTAACCCTAACCCTAACCCTAACCCTAACCCTTACCCTAAACCTAACCTAACAATAATCCTTACCCTAACCCTAACCCTTACCATAACGCTAACCCTTACCCTAACCCTAACCCTAACCCTAAACCTAAACCTAGCCCTAACCATAACCCTCACCCTTACCCTTACTCTAACCCTAACCCTAACCCTAACACTAACCCTAATCCTTACACTCACCCTAATCCTAACCCTAACCCTACTCTTACCCTTTCCCTAACCCTAACATTAACCCTAACCCTTACCCTTACCCTAACCCTAAACCTAACCCTAACCCTAACCCTAACCCTAACCCTAACCCTTACCCTTACCCTAACCCTAACCCTAACCCTAACCCTCACCTTAACCCTAACAATAACCCTAACCCTAACACTTACCCTAACCGTAACCCTAAACCTAAACCTATCCCTAACCTTAAACCTAACCCTTACCCTTACCCTATCCCTAAACCTAACCCTAACAATAACCCCTAACCCTAACCCTAACCATAACCCTTAACCTAACCCTAACCCTAAACTTAATGCGAAACTTAACCCTAACCCTAATCCTTAACCTAACCCTAACCCTACCACTAATCCTTACCCTAACCCTAAACCAAACCATAAACCTAACTCTAACCCTAACCCTTATCCTTTCCCTAAACCTAATCCTAACCCTAACCCTAACCCTAACCTTAACCCTAACCCTAACCATAACCCTAACCCTTACCCTAACCCTAAACCTAACCCTAACCCTAATCCTAACCCTAACCCTAACCTTAACCCTAGCCCTAACCCTAACCCTAACCCTTACCCTAATGCTAACCCTAACCCTAACCTTAACCCTAACCCTAACCCTAACACATGCCCTTAACCTAACCCTAACCCTAAACCTAACCGTAACCCTAAGCATAACCCTAACCCTAACCCTTACCCTTACCCTAACCCTAACCCTAACCCTAACCTTAACCTTAACCCTAATCCTAACCCTAACACTTACCCTAATCGTAACCCTAAACCTAACCCTATCAATAACCCTAAACCTAACCCTTACCCTTACCCTAACCCTAACCCTAAACCGAACCCTAACCCTAACCACTAACCTGAACCCTAATCCTAAAGCTTACCCTAACCCTAACCCTAACCTTAATGCTAAACCTAACCCTAACCCTAACACTTAACCTAACCCTAACCCTAACCCTAATCCTTACCCTAACCCTAACCGAAACTCTAACCCTAACACTAACCCTAAGCCTAACCCTTATCCTTTCCCTAACCATAATCCTAACCCTAACCCTAACCTTAACCCTAACCCTAACCCTAACCCTAACCCTTACCCTAATCCTAAACCTAAACCTAAACCTAATCCTAACCCTAACCCTAGCCTTAACCCTAACCCTAACCCTAACCCTAACCCTAACCCTTACTGTAAACCTAACCCTAACCTAAACCCCAACCCTAAAGCTAACCCTAACCCTAACCCTTACCCTAACACTTACCCTAACCCTAAACCTAACCCTAACCCTTAACCTTCCCCTAAACCTAACTCTAACTTTACCCCAACCTAAACCTAACCCTAACATTAACCCTTACCCTAACACTTATCCTAACCTAACCTCACCCTAACCCTAACTTTTACCCTTACCCTAAACCTAACCCTAACCATAACCCTTACCCTAACCCTAAACCTAACGCAAACCTAACCCTAACATTTACCCTTACCCTAATCCTAACCCTAACCTTACCCTAACCCTAACCCTAACCCTAAACTTCTCCCTAACCCTAACCGTAACCCTAAGCCTAACCCTAACCCTAACCCTATCCCTTACCCTAACTCTAACACTAACCCTAACCCTTAACCTCACCCTAACCATAACCCTAACCTTAACCCCAATCCTAACCCTAACCCTAACCCTAACCCTTACCATTACCCTAAACCTAAACCTAACCCTAACCCTAAACTTAACCCTACCCCTTACCCTAACCCTAACCCTAACCCTAACACTTACCCTTACCATAACCCTAAAACTAACCCTAACCCTAACGCTAACCCTAACACTAATCCTTACCCTAACCCTAACCATAAAACTTACTCTTACCCTAACCATAAGCCTAAACCTAACCCTAACCCTAACCCTTAACCTAACCCTAACCCTAACACTTACCCTAACCCTAACCCTAACCCAAACCTTTACCCTTACCCTAACGCTAACCCTACCCTTAACCCCAAACCTAAACCTAACCCTAACCCTAACCCTAACCCTTACCCTTACCCTAACACTAATCCTAACCCTAATCCTAAACCTAACACTTAACCTTACCGTAACCCTAATCCTAACCCTAACGCTTACCCTAAACCTAACCATAACCCTAACTCCTAACAATACCCCTAACCCTAACCTTACCCTAACCTTAACCCTAACCTTAACACCAACCCTAAACCTAACACTAAACCTCACCCTAACCCTAACCCGAAACCTAAACCTAACCTTACCCTAACCCTAACCATAACCCTTTCCCTAACCCCAACCATAATCCTATTCCTAACTCTAACCCTTACCCTTACCCTAACCCGAACCCTAACCATAAACCTAACCCTAACCCTCATCCTAACTCTTACCCTTACCCTAACTCTAACCCTAACCCTAACCCTTATCCTTACCCTAACCCTAACCTTAATGGTAACCCTAACCCTAACCCTAACCCTAACCCTTACCCTAACCCTAACCTAACAATAATCCTTACCTTAACCCTAACCCTTACCATAACTCTAACCCTTACCCTAACCCTAACCCTAACCCTAAACCTAAACCTAGCCCTAACCATAACCCTAACCCTTATCCTTACTCTAACCCTAACCCTAACCCTAACCCTAAACCTTACACTCACCCTAAACCAAACCCTAACCCTAACCCTTACCTTTCCCTAACCCTAACATTAACCCTAACCCTTACCCTTACCCTAACCCTAACCCTAAACCTAACCCTAACCCAAACCCTAACCCTAACCCTAACCCTAAACCTAATCCTAACCGTAAACCTTACACTAACCCTAACCCTAATCGTTACCCTAACCAGAACCCTCACACTAACCCTTACCCTAACCCTTAAAATTTCCCTAACCGTAACCGTAACCCTAACCCTTACCCTTACCCTAAACCTAACCCTAACCCTAACCCTCACCTTAACCCTAACAATAATCCTAACCCTAACACTTACCCTAACTGTAACCCTAAACCTAAACCTGTCTCTAACCCTAAACCTAACCCTTACCCTTACCCTAACCCTAAACCTAACCCTAACAATAACCCCTAACCCTAACCCTAACCATAACCCTTAACCTAACCCTAACCCTAAACTTAATGCGAAACTTAACCCTAACCCTAACCCTTAACCTAACACTAACCCTAACACTAATCCTTACCCTAACCCTAAACCAAACCATAAACCTAACTCTAACCCTAACCCTTATACTTTCCCTAACCCTTACCCTAACCATAAACCTAACCCTAACCCTAATCCTAACCCTAACCCTAACCTTAACCTAACCCTAACCCTAACCCTAACCCTTACCCTTACCCTAACGCTAACCCTAACCCTAACCTTAACCCTAACCCTAACCCTAACACATGCCCTTAACCTAACCCTAACCCTAAACCTAACCGTAACACTAAGCATAACCCTAACCCTAACCCTAACCCTAAACCTTCCCCTTACCCTAACCCTAACCCTAAACCTAACCTTAACCTTAACCTTAACCTTAACCCTAACCCTAACACTTACCCTAATCGTAACCCTAAACCTAACCCTGTCACTAACCCTAAACCTAACCCTTACCCTTACCCTAACCCTAACCCTAACCCTAAACCGAACCCTAACCCTAACCACTAACCTTAACCCTAATCCTAAAGCTTACCCTAACCCTAACCCTAACCTTAAAGCTAAACCTAACCCTAACCCTAACCCTTAACATAACCCTATCCCTAATCCTTACCCTAACCATAATCCTAACCCTAACCCTAACATTAACCCTAACCCTAACCCTAAGCCTAACACTAACCCTTACCCTACCCTAACCCTAACCCTAACCCTAAACCTAACCCTAACCCTTAACCTTACCCTTACCGTAACCCTAACTCTAACCCTTACTCTAACCCTAACACTAACCCTAACCCTAACCCTAAACCTAACCCTAACCCTTAACCTTACCCTTACCCTAACCCTAACTCTTAACCTAACCCTAACCCTAATCCTTACCCTAACCCTAACCCTAACCTTAACCCCAAACCTAACCCTAACCCTAACCCTAACCCTTAACCTTACCCTAACCCTAACTCTAACCTTATCCCCAACCCTAAACCTAACCCTAACCCTTTCCCTAATCCTAACCCTAATCCTTACCCTAACCCTAACCCTAACACTAACACTAACCCTACCGTTACCCTAAAGCTAACCCTAACCCTAACCCTAACCCTTACACTAACCCTAACCCTAACCCTAACCCTTACCCTTACCCTTA
>NW_028327714.1:27500-57500 GCF_031878675.1 Megascapheus bottae | reverse complement strand
CATAACCCTAACCCTTACCCTAACCCTAACCCTAACACTTACCCTAACCCTAACCCTAACCCAAACCTTTACCCTTACCCTAACTCTAACCCTAACCTTAACCCCAACCCTAAACCTAACCCTAACCCTAACCCTTACCCTTACCCTAACACTAACCCTAACCCTAATCCTAACCGTAACACTTAACCTTACCGTAACCCTAATCCTAAACCTAACCCTAACGCTTACCCTAACCCTAACCATAACCCTAACCCCTAACCCTACCCCTAACCCTAACCCTTACCCTAACCCTAACCCTAACCTTAACACCAACCCTAAACCTAACACTAAACCTAACCCTAACCCTTACCTTTACCCTAACCCTAACCCTAAACCTCACCCTAACCCTAACCCGAAACCTAAACCTAACCTTACCCTAACCCTAACCATAACCCTTTCCCTAACCCCAACCATAACCCTATCCCTAACTCTAACCCTTACCCTTACCCTAACCCGAAGCCTAACCATAACCCTAACCCTAACCCTCATCCTAACTCTTACCCTTACCCTAACTCTAACCCTAACCCTAACCCTTATCCTTACCCTAACCCTAACCTTAATGCTAACCCTAACCCTAACCCTAACCCTAACCCTTACCCTAACCCTAACCTAACAATAATCCTTACCCTAACCCTAACGCTTACCATAACCCTAACCCTTACCCTAACCCTAACCCTAAACCTAAACCTAGCCCTAACCATAACCCTAACCCTTACCCTTACTCTAAACCTAACCCTAACCCTAACCCTAACCCTAATCCTTACACTCACCCTAATCCTAACCCTAACCCTAACCCTTACCCTTTCCCTAACCCTAACATTAACCCTAACCCTTACCCTTACCCTAACCCTAACCCTAAACCTAACCCTAACCCAAACCGTAACCCTAACCCAAACCCTAAACCTAACCCTAATCCTAACCGTAAACCTTACACTAACCCTAACCCTAATCCTTACCCTAACCATAACCCTCACCCTAACCCTTACGCTAACCCTTCAAATTTCCCTAACCGTAACCGTAACCCTAACCCTTACCCTTACCCTAAACCTAACCCTAACCCTAACCCTCACCTTAACCCTAACAATAACCCTAACCCTAACACTAACCCTAACCGTAACCCTCAACCTAAACCTATCCCTAACCCTAAACCTAACCCTTACCCTTACCCTAACCCTAACACTAACCCTAACAATAACCCCTAACCCTAACCCTAACCATAACCTTTAACCTAACCCTAACCCTAAACTTAATGCGAAACTTAACCCTAACCCTAACCCTTAACCTAACCCTAACCCTAACACTAATCCTTACCCTAACCCTAAACCAAACCATAAACCTAACTCTAACCCTAACCCTTATCCTTTCCCTAACCCTAATCCTAACCCTAACCTAACCTTAACCCTAACCCTAACCATAAGCCTAAACCTTACCCTAACCCTAAACCTAACCCTAAAACTAATCCTAACCCTAACCCTAACCTTATCCCTAACCCTAACCCTAACCCTAACCCTTACCCTAACCCTAACCCTAACACTTACCCTAACCCTAACCCTAACCCAAACCTTTACCCTTACCCTAACGCTAACCCTAACCTTAACCCCAACCCTAAACCTAACCCTAACCATAACCCTAACCCTTACCCTTACCCTAACACTAACCCTAACGCTAATCCTAACTCTAACAATTAAACTTACCGTAACCCTAATCCTAACCATAACCCTAACGCTTACCCTAACCCTAACCATAACCCTAACACCTAACCCTACCCCTAACCCTAAACCTTACCCTAACCCTAACCCTAACCTTAACACCAACCCTAAACCTAACACTAAACCTAACCCTAACCCTTACCCTTACCGTAACCCTAACCCTAAACCTCACCCTAACCCTAACCCGAAACCTAAACCTAACCTTAACATAACCCTAACCATAACCCTTTCCCTAACCCCAACCATAACCCTATCCCTAACTCTAACCCTTACCCTTACCCTAACCCGAACCCTAACCATAACCCTAACCCTAACCCTCATCCTAACTCTTACCCTTACCCTAACTCAAACCCTATCCCTAAACCTTATCCTTACCCTAACCCTAACCTTAATGCTATACCTAACCATAACCCTATCCCTAACCCTTACCCTAACCCTAACCTAACAATAATCCTTACCCTAACCCTAACCCTTACCATAACCCTAACCCTTACCATAACCCTAACCCTAACCCTAAACCTAAACCTAGCCCTAACCCTAACCCTAACCCTAACCCTAACCCTTATCCTTACCCTAACCCTAACCTTAATGCTAACCCTAACCCTAACCCTAACCCTAACCCTTACCCTAACACTAACCTAAAAATAATGCTTACCCTAACCCTAACCCTTACCATAACCATAACCCTTACACTAACCCTAACCCTAACCCTAAACCTAAACCTAGCCCTAACCCTAACCCTAAGCCTTACCCTTACTCTAACCCTAACCCTAACCCTAACCCTAACCCTAATCCTTACACTCACCCTAATCCTAACCCTAACCCTAACCCTTACACTTTCCCTAACCCTAACATTAACCCTAACCCTTACCCTTACCCTAACCCTAACCCTAAACCTAACAGTAACCCAAACCCTAACCCTAACCCTAACACTAACCCTAATCCTAACTGTAAACCTTACACTAACCCTAACACTAATCCTTACCCTAACCATAACCCTCACCCTAACCCTTACCCTAACCCTTAAAATTTCCCTAACCGTAACCGTAACACTAACCCTTACCCTTAACCTAAACCTAACCCTAACCCTAACCCTCAACTTAATCCTAACAATAACCCTAACCCTAACACTTACCCTAACCGTAACCCTAAACCTAAACCTATCCCTAACCTAAACCTAACCCTTACCCTTACCCTAACCCTAAACCTAACCCTAACAATAACCCCTAACCCTAACTGTAACCATAACCCTTAACCTAACCGTAACCCTAAACTTAATGCGAAACTTAACCCTAACCCTAACCCTTAACCTAACCCTAACCCTAACACTAATCCTTACCCTAACCCTAAACCAAACCATAAACCTAACTCTAACACTAACCCTTATCCTAACCCTAAAACTAACCCTAACCCTAATCCTAACCCTAACCCTAACCTTAACCCTAACCCTAACCCTAATCCTAACAATAATGCTTACCCTAACCCTAACCCTTACCCTAACCCTAACCCTTACCCTAACCCTAACCCTAAACATAACCCTAATCGTAACTGTAAACCTTACCCTAACCCTAAACCCTAATCCTTACCCTAACCATAACCCTCACCCTAACCCTCATCCTAACTCTTTCCGTACCCAAACCCTAACCCTAACCCTAACCCTTATCCTTACCCTAACCCTAACCCTAATACTAACCCTAATCCTAACCCTAAGCCTAAACCTTACCCTAACCGTAA
Source organism: Megascapheus bottae (assembly GCF_031878675.1). Taxonomy (NCBI): domain Eukaryota; kingdom Metazoa; phylum Chordata; class Mammalia; order Rodentia; family Geomyidae; genus Megascapheus; species Megascapheus bottae. The sequence goes on along the minus strand of NW_028327714.1, from coordinate 54,018 downwards.
CCCTAACAATAATCCTTACCCTAACACTTACCCTTACCCTAAACCTAACCCAAACCCTAACCCTCACCTTAACCCTAACAATAACCCTAACCCTAACCATTACCCTAACCGTAACCCTAAACCTAAACCTATCCCTAACCCTAAACCTAACCCTTACACTTACCCTAACCCTAACCCTAAACCTTACCCTAAAAATAACCCTTAACCCTAACCCTACCCATAACCCTTACCCTAACCCAAACCCTAAACTTAATGCGAAACTTAACCCTAACCCTAACCCTAACACTAATCCTTACCCTAACCCTAAAACAAACCATAAACCTAACTCTAACCCTAACCCTTATCCTTTCCCTTACCCTAAACCTAACCCTAACCCTAACCTTAACCCTAACCCTAACCCTAACCCTAACCCTTACCCTAACCCTAAACCTAACCCTAACCCTAATTATCCTAACCCTAACCCTAACCTTAACCCTAACCCTAACCCTAACCCTAACCCTTACCCTTACCCTAACGCTAACCCTAACCCTAACCTTAACCCTAACCCTAACCCTAACACATACCCATAACCTAAACCTAACCCTAACCCTAACCGTAACCCTAAACATAACCCTAACCCTAACCCTAACCCTAACCCTTACCCTTACCCTAACCCTAACTCTAAACTTAAACCTTACCTTACCCTAACCCTAACCATAACCCTTACCCTAACCCCAGCCATAACCCTATCCCTAACCCTAATCCTTACCCTTACCCTAACCCTAACCCTAACTCTAACCTGTACCCTAACCCTAACCCTAAACCTTAACCTTAGTGTAACTTTAACCCTAACCTTAACCCCAACCCTAAACCTAACCCTAACCCTAACCCTTAACCTTCCCCTAAAACTAACTCTAACTTTAACCCAACCTAAACCTAACCCTAACCTTAACCCTTACCCTAACACTTATCCTAACCTAACCCCACCCTAACCCTAACTTTTACCCTTACCCAAAACCTAACCCTAACCATAACCCTTACCCTAACCCTAACCCTAACCCAACCCTAACCCTAACACTTACCCTTACCCTAATCCTAACCCTAACCCTTACCCTTACCCTAACCCTAACCCTAAACTTATCCCTAACCCTAACCGTAACCCTAAGCCTAACCCTAACCCTAACCCTATCCCTTACCCTAACTCTAACCCTAACCCTAACCCTTAACATTACCCTAACCATAACCCTAACCTTAACCCCAATCCTAAACCTAACCCTAACCCTAACCCTTACCATTACCCTAAACCTAAACCTAACGATAACACTAACCTTAACCCTACCCCTTACCCTAACCCTAACCCTAACCCTAACACTTACCCTTACCATAACCCTAAAACTAACCCTAACACTAACGCTAACCCTAACACTAATCATTACCCTAACCCTAACCATAAACTTACTCTTACCCTAAACCTAAGTCTAAACCTAACCCTAACCCTTACCCAAACCCTAACCCTAACACTTACCCTAACCCTAACCCAAACCCAAACCTTTACCCTTACCCTAACTCTAACCCTAAACTTAACCCCAACCCTAAACCTAACCCTAACCCTAACCCTAACCCTTACCCTTACCCTAACCCTAACCCTAACCATAACCCTAACCCCTAACCCTAACCCTAACCCTTACCCTAACCCTAACCCTAACCTTAACACCAACCCTAAACCTAACACTAAACCTAACCCTAACCCTTACCCTTACCCTAACCCTAACCCTAAACCTCACCCTAACCCTAACCCGAAACCTAAACCTAACCTTACCCTAACCCTAACCATAACCCTTTCCCTAACCCCAACCATAACCCTATCCCTAACTCTAACCCTTACCCTTACCCTAACCCGAACCCTAATCATAACCCTAACCCTAACCCTCATCCTAACTCTTACCCTTACCCTAACTCTAACCCTAACCCTAACCCTTATCCTTACCCTAACCCTAACCTTAATGCTAACCCTAACCCTAACCCTAACCCTAACCCTTACCCTAAACCTAACCTAACAATAATCCTTACCCTAACCCTAACCCTTACCATAACGCTAACCCTTACCCTAACCCTAACCCTAACCCTAAACCTAAACCTAGCCCTAACCATAACCCTCACCCTTACCCTTACTCTAACCCTAACCCTAACCCTAACACTAACCCTAATCCTTACACTCACCCTAATCCTAACCCTAACCCTACTCTTACCCTTTCCCTAACCCTAACATTAACCCTAACCCTTACCCTTACCCAAACCCTAAACCTAACCCTAACCCTAACACTAACCCTAACCCTAACCCTTACCCTTACCCTAAACCTAACCCTAACCCTAACCCTCACCTTAACCCTAACAATAACCCTAACCCTAACACTTACCCTAACCGTAACCCTAAACCTAAACCTATCCCTAACCCTAAACCTAACCCTTACCCTTACCCTATCCCTAAACCTAACCCTAACAATAACCCCTAACCCTAACCCTAACCATAACCCTTAACCTAACCCTAACCCTAAACTTAATGCGAAACTTAACCCTAACCCTAATCCTTAACCTAACCCTAACCCTACCACTAATCCTTACCCTAACCCTAAACCAAAACATAAACCTAACCCTAACCCTAACCCTTACCCTAACCCTAAACCTAACCCTAACCCTAATCCTAACCCTAACCCTAACCTTAACCCTAACCCTAACCCTAACCCTAACCCTTACCCTTACCCTAACGCTAACCCTAACCCTAACCTTAACCCTAACCCTAACCCTAACACATACCCATAACCTAAACCTAACCCTAACCCTAACCCTAACCGTAACCCTAAACATAACCCTAACCCTAACCCTAACCGTAACCCTTACCCTTACCCTAACCCTAACTCTAAACTTAAACCTTACCTTACCCTAACCCTAGCCATAACCCTTACCCTAACCCCAGCCATAACCCTATCCCTAACCCTAATCCTTACTCTTACCCTAACCCTAACCCTAACTCTAACCCGTACCCTAACCCTAACCCTAAACCTTAACCTTACTGTAACTCTAACCCTAACCTTAACCCCAACCCTAAACCTAACCCTAACCCTAACCCTTAACCTTTCCCTAAACCTAACTCTAACTTTAACCCAACCTAAACCTAACCCTAACCTTAACCCTTACCCTAACACTTATCCTAACCTAACCCCACCCTAACCCTAACTTTTACCCTTACCCTAAACCTAACCCTAACCATAACCCTTACCCTAACCCTAACCCTAACCCAACCCTAACCCTAACACTTACCCTTACCCTAATCCTAACCCTAACCCTTACCCTTACCCTAAACCTAACCCTAAACTTATCCCTACCCCTAACCGTAACCCTAAGCCTAACCCTAACCCTAACCCTATCCCTTACCCTAACTCTAACCCTAACCCTAACCCTTAACATTACCCTAACCATAACCCTAACCTTAACCCCAATCCTAAACCTAACCCTAACCCTAACCCTTACCATTACCCTAAACCTAAACCTAACGATAACACTAACCTTAACCCTACCCCTTACCCTAACCCTAACCCTAACCCTAACACTTACCCTTACCATAACCCTAAAACTAACCCTAACACTAACGCTAACCCTAACACTAATCATTACCCTAACCCTAACCATAAAACTTACTCTTACCCTAAACCTAAGTCTAAACCTAACCCTAACCCTTACCCAAACCCTAACCCTAACACTTACCCTAACCCTAACCCTAACCCAAACCTTTACCCTTACCCTAACTCTAACCCTAAATTTAACCCCAACCCTAAACCTAACCCTAACCCTAACCCTAAACCTTACCCTTACCCTAACACTAACCCTAACCATAACCCTAACCCCTAACCCTAACCCTAACCCTAACCCTTACCCTAACCCTAACCCTAACCTTAACACCAACCCTAAACCTAACACTAAACCTAACCCTAACCCTTACCCTTACCCTAACCCTAACCCTAAACCTCACCCTAACCCTAACCCGAAACCTAAACCTAACCTTACCCTAACCCTAACCATAACCCTTTCCCTAACCCCAACCATAACCCTATCCCTAACTCTAACCCTTACCCTTACCCTAACCCGAACCCTAATCATAACCCTAACCCTAACCCTCTCCCTAACTCTTACCCTTACCCTAACTCTAACCCTAACCCTAACCCTTATCCTTACCCTAACCCTAACCTTAATGCTAACCCTAACCCTAACCCTAACCCTAACCCTTACCCTAACCCTAACCTAACAATAATCCTTACCCTAACCCTAACGCTTACCATAACCCTAACCCTTACCCTAACCCTAACCCTAACCCTAAACCTAGCCCTAACCATAACCCTCACCCTTACCCTTACTCTAACCCTAACCCTAACCCTAACACTAACCCTAATCCTTACACTCACCCTAATCCTAACCCTAACCCTACTCTTACCCTTTCCCTAACCCTAACATTAACCCTAACCCTTACCCTTACCCTAACCCTAAACCTAACCCTAACCCTAACCCTAACCCTAACCCTTACCCTTACCCTAACCCTAACCCTAACCCTAATCCTCACCTTAACCCTAACAATAACCCTAACCCTAACACTTACCCTAACCGTAACCCTAAACCTAAACCTATCCCTAACCTTAAACCTAACCCTTACCCTTACCCTATCCCTAAACCTAACCCTAACAATAACCCCTAACCCTAACCCTAACCATAACCCTTAACCTAACCCTAACCCTAAACTTAATGCGAAACTTAACCCTAACCCTAATCCTTAACCTAACCCTAACCCTACCACTAATGCTTACCCTAACCCTAAACCAAACCATAAACCTAACTCTAACCCTAACCCTTATCCTTTCCCTAAACCTAATCCTAACCCTAACCCTAACCCTAACCTTAACCCTAACCCTAACCATAACCCTAACCCTTACCCTAACCCTAAACCTAACCCTAACCCTAATCCTAACCCTAACCCTAACCTTAACCCTAGCCCTAACCCTAACCCTAACCCTTACCCTTACCCTAACGCTAACCCTAACCCTAACCTTAACCCTAACCCTAACCCTAACACATGCCCTTAACCTAACCCTAACCCTAAACCTAACCGTAACCCTAAGCATAACCCTAACCCTAACCCTAACCCTAACCCTTACCCTTACCCTAACCCTAACCCTAACCCTAACCTTAACCTTAACCCTAATCCTAACCCTAACACTTACCCTAATCGTAACCCTAAACCTAACCCTATCAATAACCCTAAACCTAACCCTTACCCTTACCCTAACCCTAACCCTAAACCGAACCCTAACCCTAACCACTAACCTGAACCCTAATCCTAAAGCTTACCCTAACCCTAACCCTAACCTTAATGCTAAACCTAACCCTAACCCTAACACTTAACCTAACCCTAACCCTAACCCTAATCCTTACCCTAACCCTAACCGAAACTCTAACCCTAACACTAACCCTAAGCCTAACCCTTATCCTTTCCCTAACCATAATCCTAACCCTAACCCTAACCTTAACCCTAACCCTAACCCTAACCCTAACCCTTACCCTAATCCTAAACCTAAACCTAAACCTAATCCTAACCCTAACCCTAGCCTTAACCCTAACCCTAACCCTAACACTAAACCTTACCCTTACCTTTACCCTAACGCTAACCCTAACCCTGACCTTAACCCTAAACCTAACCCTAACACATACCCTTACCCTAACCCTAACCCTAACCCTAACCGTAACTCTGAACATACCTTAACCCTAACCATAACCCTAACCCTAACCCTTACTCTTACCCTAACCCTAAAGCTAATCTTAACCCCAACCCAAAACTTAACGCTAACCATAAACCTAACCTTACCCTTACCCTAAACATAACCCTAAACCTAACCCTAACCCTAACCCTAACCCTAACCCTTATCCTAACCCTAACCCTAAGCCTAACCCTAACCCTTACCCTACCCTAACCCTATCCCTAACCCTAACCCTAAACCTAACCCTAACCCTTAACCTTACCCTTACCCTAACCCTAACTCTAACCCTTACTCTAACCCTAACCCTAACCCTAACCCTAAACCTAAACCTAACCCTAACCCTTAACCTTACCCTTACCCTAACCCTAACTCTAAACCTAACCCTAACCCTAATCCTTACCCTAACCCTAACCCTAACCTTAAACCCAAACCTAACCCTAACCCTAACCCTAACCCTTAACCTTACCCTAAAACTAAACCTAATCCTAACCCTAACCTTTACCCTATCCCTTACCCTAACCCTAACCCTAACCCTACACTTACCCTTAACATAACCCTAAACCTAACCCTAACCCTAACACTTACCCTAACCCTAACCTTTACCATTACCCTAACGCTAACCCGAACCTTAACCCCAACCCTAAACCTAACCCTCACCTTAACCCTAACCCTTACCTTTACCCTAACCCTAACCCTAACCCTCTCCCTAACCCTAGCCCGAAACCTAAACCTTACCTTACCCTAACCCTAAACGTAACCCTTTCCCTAACCCCAACCATAACCCTATCTCTAACCCTAACCTTACCCTTACCCTGATCCGAACCCTAACCATAACCCTAACCCTAACCCTCATCCTAACTCTTACCCTTACCCTAAACCTAACCCTAACCCTAACTCTAACCCTTGCCCTTACCCTAACCCTAACCCTAACCCTAACCCTTACCCTAACCCTAACAATAATCCTTACCCTAACCCTAACCCATACCCTAACCCTAACCCTTACCCTAACCCTAACCCTAACCCTAACCCTTACCCTAACCCTAACCTAATCCTAACCCTAACCCTTACCTTTACCCAAACCCTAACCATAAACCTAAACCTAACCATAACCGTAACCTTAACCTTAACCCTTACCCTTACCCTTACCCTAACCCTAACTCTAAACCTAAACCTAGCCCGAACTCTAACCCTAATCCTTACCGTTACCCTAACCCTAACCCTAACCCTTACCCTTACCCTAACCCTAACCCTAAACCTAAACCTAACCCTAACCCTCATCCTAACTCTTACCCTTACCCTAACCCTAACCCTAACCCTAACCCTTATCCTTACCCTAACCCTAACCTTAATGCTAACCCTAACCCTAACCCTAACCCTAACCCTTACCCTAACCCTAACCCTAACAATAATCCTTACCCTAACCCTAACTCTTACCCTAACCCTAACCCTTACCCTAACCCTAACCCTAACAATAATCTTTACCCTAACCTTAACCCTTACCCTAACCCTAACCCTTACCCTAACCCTAACCCTAACCCTAACCCTAACCCTTGCACTAACCCTAACCTAATCCTAACTCTAACCCTTACCCCTACCCTAACCCTAAACATAAACATAAACCTAACCCTAACCGTAACCTTAACCTTAACCCTTATCCTTACCCTAACCCTAACCCTAAATCTAAACGTAAACCTAGCCCTAACTCTAACCCTAACCTTTACCCTTACCCTAACACTAACCCTAACCCTAACCCTAAACCTAACCCTTACCCTAACCCTAACCCTAACAATAATCCTTACCCTAACCCTAACCCTTACCCTAACCCTAACCCTATCAATAATCCTTACCCTAACCCTAACCTTTACCCTAACCATAACCCTAACCCTAACCCTTACCCTAACCCTAACCTAATCCTGACTATAACCCATACCCTTACCCTAACCCTAACAATAACCTAAACCTAACCCTAACCGTAACCTTAACCTTAACCCTTACCCTTACCCTGACCCTAACCATAACTCTAAACCTTAATCTAGCCCTAATTCTAACCCTAACCCTTACCCTTACCCTAAACCTAACCCTAACCCTAACCCTAACCCTAACCCTTACCCTTACCCTCACCCTAACCCTAAACCTAACCCTAACCCTAACCCGAAACCTAAACCTTACCTTACCCTAACACTAACCATAGCCCTTTCCCTAACCCCAAACATAACCCTATCCCTAACCCTAACCCTTACCCTTACCCTAATCCGAATCCTAACCAAATCCCTAACCCTAACCCTCATCCTAACTCTTACCCTTACCCTAACCCTAACCCTAACCCTAACCCTTATGCTTACCCTAACCCTAACCTTAATGCTAACCCTAACTCTAACCCTAACCCTAACCCTAACCCTTACCCTAACCCTAACCCTAACAATAATCCTTACCCTAACCTTAAACCTTACCCTAACCCTAACCCTTACCCTAACCCTAACCCTTACCCTAATCCTAACCCTAACCCTAACCCGTACAATAACCCTAACCTAATCCTAACCCTAACCCTTACCCTTACCCTTATCCTAACCCTAAACCTAACCCTTACCCAAACGCTAACCCTAACCCTAACCTTACCACTAACCCTAACCCTAACACATATCCTTACCCTAACCCTAACCCTCACCCTAACCGTAACCCTAAACATAACCCTAACACTAACCCTAACCCTAACCCTAACCCTCACCGTAACCCTAACCCTAACCCTTACCCTTTCCCTAACCCTAACATTAACCCTAACCCTTACCCTTACCCTAACCCTAAACCTAAATCTAACCCTAACCCAAACCCTAACCCTAACCCTAACCCTAAACCTTACCCTAACCATAACCGTAAACCTTACCCAAACCCTAAACCCTAATCCTTACCCTAAACCTAACCCTAACCCTAACCCTCACCTTAACCCTAACAATAACCCTAACCCTAACCCTTACCCTTACCCTAACCGTAACCCTAAACCTAAACCTATCCCTAACCTAAACCTTATCCTTTCCCTAACCCTAATCTTAATCCTAACCCTAACCCTAACCCTTACCCTAACCCTAACCCTAACAATAATCTTTACCCTAACCTTAACCCTTACCCTAACCCTAACCCTTACCCTAACCCTAACCCTAACCCTAACCCTAACCCTTGCACTAACCCTAACCTAATCCTAACTCTAACCCTTACCCCTACCCTAACCCTAAACATAAACATAAACCTAACCCTAACCGTAACCTTAACCTTAACCCTTATCCTTACCCTAACCCTAACCCTAAATCTAAACGTAAACCTAGCCCTAACTCTAACCCTAACCTTTACCCTTACCCTAACACTAACCCTAACCCTAACCCTAAACCTAACCCTTACCCTAACCCTAACCCTAACAATAATCCTTACCCTAACCCTAACCCTTACCCTAACCCTAACCCTATCAATAATCCTTACCCTAACCCTAACCTTTACCCTAACCATAACCCTAACCCTAACCCTTACCCTAACCCTAACCTAATCCTGACTATAACCCATACCCTTACCCTAACCCTAACAATAACCTAAACCTAACCCTAACCGTAACCTTAACCTTAACCCTTACCCTTACCCTGACCCTAACCATAACTCTAAACCTTAATCTAGCCCTAATTCTAACCCTAACCCTTACCCTTACCCTAAACCTAACCCTAACCCTAACCCTAACCCTAACCCTTACCCTTACCCTCACCCTAACCCTAAACCTAACCCTAACCCTAACCTGAAACCTAAACCTTACCTTACCCTAACACTAACCATAGCCCTTTCCCTAACCCCAAACATAACCCTATCCCTAACCCTAACCCTTACCCTTACCCTAATCCGAATCCTAACCAAATCCCTAACCCTAACCCTCATCCTAACTCTTACCCTTACCCTAACCCTAACCCTAACCCTAACCCTTATGCTTACCCTAACCCTAACCTTAATGCTAACCCTAACTCTAACCCTAACCCTAACCCTAACCCTTACCCTAACCCTAACCCTAACAATAATCCTTACCCTAACCTTAAACCTTACCCTAACCCTAACCCTTACCCTAACCCTAACCCTTACCCTAATCCTAACCCTAACCCTAACCCGTACAATAACCCTAACCTAATCCTAACCCTAACCCTTACCCTTACCCTTATCCTAACCCTAAACCTAACCCTTACCCAAACGCTAACCCTAACCCTAACCTTACCACTAACCCTAACCCTAACACATATCCTTACCCTAACCCTAACCCTCACCCTAACCGTAACCCTAAACATAACCCTAACACTAACCCTAACCCTAACCCTAACCCTCACCGTAACCCTAACCCTAACCCTTACCCTTTCCCTAACCCTAACATTAACCCTAACCCTTACCCTTACCCTAACCCTAAACCTAAATCTAACCCTAACCCAAACCCTAACCCTAACCCTAACCCTAAACCTTACCCTAACCATAACCGTAAACCTTACCCAAACCCTAAACCCTAATCCTTACCCTAAACCTAACCCTAACCCTAACCCTCACCTTAACCCTAACAATAACCCTAACCCTAACCCTTACCCTTACCCTAACCGTAACCCTAAACCTAAACCTATCCCTAACCTAAACCTTATCCTTTCCCTAACCCTAATCTTAATCCTAACCCTAACCATAACCCTAACCCTAACCCTAACCCAAACCCTTATCCTAACCCTAAACCTAACCCTTACCCAAACGCTAACCCTAACCCTAACCTTACCACTAACCCTAACCCTAACACATATCCTTACCCTAACCCTAACCCTCACCCTAACCGTAACCCTAAACTTAACCCTATCCCTAACCCTAAACCTAACCCTTACCCTTACCCTAACCCTAACCCTAAACCGAACCCTAACCCTAACCACTAACCCTAACCCTAACCCTAACCCTTACCCTAACCCTAACCCTAACCTTAATGCTAAACCTAACCCTAACCCTAACCCTTAACCTAACCCTAACCCGAACAATAATCCTTACCCTAACCCTAACCCTAACCCAAACCCTAACCCTAACCCTAACCCTAACCTTAATCCTTTCCCTAACCCTAATCCTAACACTAAACCTAACCTTAACCCTAACCTTAATCCTAACCCTAACCCTAACCCTAAACCTTACCCTTACATTTACCCTAACGTTAACCCTAACCCTAACCTTAACCCTAAACCTAACCCTACCACATACCCTTAACCTAACCCTAACCCTAACCCTAACCGTAACTCTGAACATAACCCTAACCCTAACCATAAACTTAACCCTAACCCTTACTCTTACCCTAACCCTAACCCTAATCTTAACCCCAACTCTAAACCTAACCCTAACCATAAACCTAACCTTACCCTTACCCTAAACCTAACCCTAAACCTAACCCTAAACTTAACCCTAACCCTAACCCTTATCCTAACCCTAACCCTAAGTCTAACCCTAACCCTACCATTACCCTTACCCTAACCCTACCCTAACAATAACCCTAACCCTAAACATAACCCTAACCCTTAACCTTACGCTTAACCTAACCCTAACCCTAAACCTAACCCTAAGCCTTACCCTTACCATAACCTTAACTCTAACCTTAACCCTAATCCTAACCCTCACCCTAACACTAACCTTAACGCTAACCCTTATCCTTACCCTAACCCTAACCAGAACCCTAACCCTAAACCTAAACCTAACCCTAAACATAACCCTTACACTTACCCTAACCCTAACCCTAATCCTAACCCTCACCCTAACACTAACCTTAACGCTAACCCTTATCCTAACCCTAATCCGTACCCTAACCCTAACCCTAAACCTAACACTAACCCTAACCATAACCCTAAAACTTACCCTAACCCTAACCCTAATCCTAACCCTTACCCTTACCCTAACCCTAACCTTAACCCTAACCCTTACCCAAAACCTAAACCTAAACCTAACCCTTACCCTAAACCTAACCCTAATCCTAACCCTAACCCTTCCCCTTCCCCTAACCCTAACCCTAACCCTAAACCTAACCCTAACCCTAACCTTAACCCTAACCCTTACCCGTACCCTAACCCTAACCCTAAACTTAACACTAAACCTAACACTAACCCTTATCCTTACTCTAACCCGAACCCTAACCCTAACCCTAATAATAACCATAACCCTAAACCTAACCCTAACCTAAACCCTTACCCTTTCCAACCCTAACCCTAACCCTTACCCTTACCCTAACCCTAACCCTAAACCTAACCCTAACCCAAACCCTAACCCGAACCATTACCCTAACCATAAACCTAATCCTAAAGCTAACCGTAAACCTTACCCTAACCCTTAAACTTTCCCTAACCCTAACCCTAAACCTAACCCTTACCCTTACCCTAACCCTAACTCTAACCCTAACCCTCAACTTAACCCTAACAATAACCCTAACCCTAACCCTTACCCTAACCCTTAAACTTTCCCTAACCCTAACCCTAACCCTAACCCTTACCCTTACCCTAACCCTAACCATAACCTTAACCCCAATACTAAAACTAACCCTAACCCTAACCCTAACCCATACTCTTACCCTAACCCAAAACTTAAACCTAAACCTAACCCTTACACTAACCCTAACCCTAATCCTAACCCTAACCCTTAGCCTTGCCCTAACCCTAACCCTAACCCTAAACCTAACCCTAACCCTAACTCTAACCCTAATCCTTACCCTTTCCCTAACCCTAACCCTAACCCTAACCCATACCCTTACCCTAACCCTAACCCTAAACCTAACCCTAACCCAAACCCTAACCCGAACCATTACCCTAACCCTAAACGTAATACTAAACCTAACCCTAAACCTTACCCTAACCCTAACCCTAACCCTAATCCTTACCCTAACCATAACCCTAACCCTAATCCTTACCCAAAATCTTAAACTTTCCCTAACCCTAACCCTAAACATAACCCTTACCCTTACCCTAACCCTAACCCTAAACCTAACCCTCACCTTAACCCTAACAATAACCCTAACCCTAACCCTTACCCTAACCCTTAAACTTTCCCTAACCCTAACCCTAAACCTAACACTTACCCTTACCCTTACCCTAACCCTAACCCTTATCCTTACCCTAACCCTAACCTTAATGCTAACCCTAACCGTAACCCTTACCCGAACCCTAAACCTAACCCTAAGCCTAATCCTAACCCTAACCCTAACCTTAATCCTACCCCTAACTCTAACCCTAACCCTTACCCTTACCCTAACGCTAACCATAACCCTAACCTTAACCCTAACCGAACCCTAACACATATCCTTACCCTAACCCTAACCCTAACCCTAACCGTAACCCTAAACATAACCCTAACCCTAACGCTAACCCTAACCCTAACCCTTACTCTTACCCTAACCCTAACCCTAACCCTAACCCTTACCCTAACCATTACCCTAACCCTAACCCTTACCCTAACGCTAACCCTAACCCTAACCCTACCCCAATCCTTACCCTAACCCTAACCCTAACCCTAACCTTAACCCTAACCCTAACCCTAACCCCTAACCCTAACACTATCCCTAACCCTAACCCTAACCCTACCCTAACCCTAACCCTAACCCTAACCCTAACCCTAACCCTAACCCTAACCATAACCATAACCCTAACCCTAACCCTAACCCTAACCCTAACCGTAAACATTACCCTTACCCTAAACCTAACCCTAAATCTAACCCTTACCCTAACCCTAAAACTAACCCTAACCCTAAACCTAACCTTAACCCTAACCCTAACCCTTACCCTTACACTAACCCTAACCCTAAACCTAACTCTAACCCTAACCCTAACCCTTACCCTAACCCTAACCCTAAAACAAACCCTAACCCAAACCCTAATCCTAATCCAAACCCTAACACTTACCCTTACGCTAGCCCTAAACCTAACCCTAAACCTAAATTTAAACCTAATCTTGACTGTAACCTTAACGCTTGCCCTTAACCTAACCCTAACCCTAACGCTAACACTTAACCTTATCCTAACCCAAACCGTAACCCTTACCCTAACCCTAACGCTATCAATAACCCCTAACCCTAACCCTAACTCTAAACTTAACCCTTACCCTTACCCTTACACTGACCCTAACCCTAACACTAACACTTACCCTAAACCTAACCCTAACCCTAACCATTACCCTTACCCTAACCCTAACCCTAACCTTAACCCCAACACTAAACCTAACCATAAACCTTACACTAACCCCAACCCTAACCCCAACCATAACCCTAAACCTTACCCTAACCCCAACTCTTACCCTAAGACTAACTCTAAACCTAACCCTAAACCTAACCCTAACCTTAACCCTAACCCTGACCCTTACCCTAACCCTGACCCTTACCCTAACCCTTACCCTACACCTAACAATAACACTAACGCTAACCCTATCCTTTACCCTTACCCTTTCCCTAAACCTAACCCTAACCCTAACCCTAACACTTACCCTAACGTTAACCCTAGCCTTAACCCCAACCCTAAACCTAAGCCTAACCCAAACCCTTACCCTTACTCTAACTCAAACCCTAACCCTAACCCTCACCCTAACCTTAACCCTAAATCTTACCCTTACCCTAACCCTAACACTAACCCTAACCCTAAACCTAAACCTAACCTTAACCCTAACACTTACCCTAATCCTATCCCTAAACCTAAAACTAACCCTAACCCTAATCCTAACCCTAACCCTAACCCTTAACCCCAACCCTAACCCTAAGCCTAACCCCAACCCTTACCCTTACCCTAACCTAAACCCTAACCCTAACCCTCACCCTAAACTTAACCCTAACCCTTACCCTTACGCTAACCCCAACCCTAACCCTAACCCTAAACCTAACCCTAAACCTAACGCTTACCCTAACCCTATCTCTAAACCTAAACCTAACCCTAACCCTAACCCTATCCCTTACCCTTACTTTAACCATAACGTAACCCTAACCCTAACCCTAACCCTAACCCTAACCCTTAACCCCAACCCTAACCCTAAGCCTAACCCCAACCCTTACCCTTACCCTAACCTAAACCCTAACCCTAACCCTCACCCTAAACTTAACCCTAAACCTTACCCTTACCCTAACCCCAACCCTAACCCTAACCCTAAACCTATCCCTAAACCTAACCCTTACCCTAACCATAATGCTAACCCTAACCCTAACCCTAACACTTACCCTTTCCCTAACACTAACCCTAACCCTAACCTTAACCCTAACCCTATCCCTTACCCTTACCCTAACCCTAACCTTAACCCTAACCCTAACCTCAACTCTAACCCAACCCTAACACTTACCCTTACCCTAACCCTAATCCTAAGCCTGACCCTTACCCGAACCCTAACCCTAACCTTAACCCCAACACTAAACCTACCCTAAACCTAAACCTAACCCTAACCTTAACCACAAACCTAAACCTAAACCTAACGCTTAACCTTACCCTAACCCTAACCCTAACCCTAACCCTAACCCTAACCCTTACCCTAACCCTAACCCTTACCCTTACCCTCACCCTAACCCTAAACCTAACCCTAACCCTAACCCGAAACCTAAACCTTACCTTACCCTAACACTAACCATAGCCCTTTCCCTAACTCCAAACATAACCCTATCCCTAACCCTAACCCTTACCCTTACCCTAATCCGAATCCTAACCAAATCCCTAACCCTAACCCTCATCCTAACTCTTACCCTTACCCTAACCCTAACCCTAACCCTAACCCTAACCTTAATGCTAAACCTAACCCTAACCCTAACCCTTAACCTAACCCTAACCCGAACAATAATCCTTACCCTAACCCTAACCCTAACCCAAACCCTAACCCTAACCCTAACCCTAACCTTAATCCTTTCCCTAACCCTAATCCTAACACTAAACCTAACCTTAACCCTAACCTTAATCCTAACCCTAACCCTAACCCTAAACCTTACCATTACATTTACCCTAACGTTAACCCTAACCCTAACCTTAACCCTAAACCTAACCCTACCACATACCCTTAACCTAACCCTAACCCTAACCCTAACCGTAACTCTGAACATAACCCTAACCCTAACCATAAACTTAACCCTAACCCTTACTCTTACCCTAACCCTAACCCTAATCTTAACCCCAACTCTAAACCTAACCCTAACCATAAACCTAACCTTACCCTTACCCTAAACCTAACCCTAAACCTAACCCTAAACTTAACCCTAACCCTAACCCTTATCCTAACCCTAACCCTAAGTCTAACCCTAACCCTACCATTACCCTTACCCTAACCCTACCCTAACAATAACCCTAACCCTAAACCTAACCCTAACCCTTTACCTTACGCTTAACCTAACCCTAACCCTAAACCTAACCCTAAGCCTTACCCTTACCATAACCTTAACTCTAACCTTAACCCTAATCCTAACCCTCACCCTAAAACTAACCTTAATGCTAACCCTTATCCTTACCCTAACCCTAACCAGAACCCTAACCCTAAACCTAACCCTAACCCTAAACATAACCCTTACACTTACCCTTACCCTAACCCTAAACCTAACCGTAACCCTTACCCTTACCCTAACCCTAACCCTAATCCTAACTCTAACCCTAACTTTAATCCTAACCCTTACCCTTACCGTAACCCTAACCCTAACCCTAAACCTAACACTTACCATAAACATAACCCTCACCCTAAGCCTAACCCTAACCCTTACCCTTACCCTAACCCTAACCCTAACCTTTACCCCAACCCTAAACCTAACCCTAACCCTAACCCTTACCCTAACACTTACACTAACCATAACCCTAACCCTAACCCTTAACCTTACCCTAAACCTAACTCTAACCTTATCCCCAACCCTAAACCTAACCCTAACCCTTACCCTAATCCTAACCCTAATCCGTACCCTAACCCTAACCCTAAACCTAACACTAACCCTAACCATAACCCTAAAACTTACCCTAACCCTAACCCTAATCCTAACCCTTACCCTTACCCTAACCCTAACTCTAAATCTAACCATTACCCTTACCTTAACCCTAACAATAATCTTAACCCTAACCCTAACCCTTACCTCAACCTAAACCTAACCCTAACCTTACCCTTACCCTAACCCTAACCCTAATCTTAACCCTAACACTAACCTAACCATAAACCTTACACTTACCCTAACCATAAACCTAATCCTAACACCAAACCTAAACAATCCCCATCCCTAACCCTAACCCTTACCCTAAACCTAACCCTAAACCTAACCCTAACCCTAACCTTACCCTTATCCTAACCCTAAACCTAACCTTAATGCTACCCCTAACCCTAACCCTAACCCTAACACTAAACTTAACCCTAACCCTATCCCTTAACCTTACCTAACCCTAAACTTAACCCTATCCCTAACCACAACCCTAAACCTAACCCTAACGCTTACCCTTACCCTAACCCTAACCCTAACCCTAACCCTTACCCTTACCCTAACCCTAACCCTAACCCTTACCCTAACCCTAACCCTAACCCTAAACCTAACCGCTAACCTTAACCCTTATCCTACACTAACCGTAACCCTATCCCTAACCCTTACCCTAACCCTAACTCTAACCCTAACATTAAACCTAACCCAAATCCTTACCCTAACCCTAACCCTAACCCTTACCCTAACCCTAACCCTAACCCTAACCTTAACCCTAACACTAATCCTAACCCTTTCCCTTACCCTAACTCTAACTCTAACCCTAACATGTAACTCTAACCCTCACCTTAACCCTAACCCTTACACTTACCCTAACCTTAATCCTAACCCTAACACTTACCCTTACTCTTACCCTAACCAAAACCCTAAACCTAACACTAACAATTACCCTAAACCTTATCCTAACCCTAATGCTAAACCAACCCTATCCCTAACACTAACCTTACCCTTAACCCACCCTAACCCAACCCTAACCCTAAAACTTACCCATCCCCTAACCCTAACCCTAACCCTTCCCCTAACCCTAACCCTAACACTCACCATTAACCCGAACCCTAACCCTTACCATTACTCTTACCCTAACCCTAACTCTAATCCTAACCCTTACCCTAACCCTAACCCTAACACTTACTCTTACCCTAACCCTAACCTTAACCACAACCCTAAACCTAACCCTAACGCTTACCCTTACCCTAACCCTAAACCTAAACCTACCCTAAACCTAACCCTAACACTAACCCCTCACCCTAACAATAACCCTAACGCTTACCCTTACCCTAACCCTAACCCTAACCTTAATGCTCACAATAACACTAACGCTTGCCTTAACCCTAAACCTAATCCTAACCCTAAACCTCACCCTTGCACTAACCCTAACCCTAACCCTAATCCTTACCCTAATCCTAACCCTAAACCTAACCCTAACCCTTACCCTTTCCCTAACCCTAATCCTAAACGTAAGCCTAACCCTAACCCTAACCCTAACCCTAACCTCAAACCTAACCCTAACCCTAAACCTTACTCTAACCCTAAACCTAACCCTAAGCCTAACCCTTAAACTAACCCTAACCCTAAACTTAACCCCACCCCAAAACCTAACCCTAACTCTAACCCTTACACTTACCCTAACCGTAACCCTAACACTTACCCTAACACTAACCCTAACCCTTACCCTAACCCTTACCCTTAACCTAACCATAATCCTAAACGTAAACCTAACCCTCACCCTTACCCTAACCCTAGCCCTAAACCTAATACTTACCCTAACCCTAACCCTAACCCTAACCCTTACACTTACCGTAACCCTAACACTAAACCTAACCCTAACTCTATCCCTAACCCTAACCTCAACCCTAACCGTAACATTAACCCTAACCCTAACCTAACACTTATCCTAACCCTAAACCTAACCTTATCCCAACCCAAAACCTAACCCTAACCCTAACCCTAACCCTTACCATTACCCTAAACCTAACCCTAACACTTAGCCTTACCCTAACCCTAACACTCACCCTTACCCTAACCCTAAACCTAACGCTTACCCTTACCCTAACCCTAAACCTAAACCTAACCCTAACCCAAACAGTAACCCTAACCCTTACCCTTACCCTAACCCTAACCCTAAACCTAACCCTAACCCTAACCCTAACCCCTAACCTTAATCCTAACCCTAAACCTTACCCTTTCCCTAACCCTAACCCTAATCCTAACCCTATCCCTAACCATTACCGTTACCCTAACCATAACTATAACCCTAACCCTAAACCTAAACCTAACCCTACCCCGAACAGTAACCCTAACCCTTACCCTTACCCCAACCCTAACCCTTACCCTAACCCTAACACTTAACCTTAACCTATCCCTAACTCTTACTCTAACCCAACCCTAACCCTAACCCTAAACTTTACCCTAACCCTAACCCTAACCATAACCCTAAAACTTACCCTTACCCTAAACCGAACCGTAAACCTTACCTTAACCCTAACCCTAATCCTTACCCTTACCTTAACCCTAATCCTAACCCTAACCTCAACCCTAACCCTAACCATAAACCTTACCCTTACCGTAACCCCAGCCCTATCCTAACCCTTACCCTAACCCTAACCCTTACCGTAACCCTAACCCTAACCCTAACTCCTAACCCTAACCCTTACCCTAATCCGAACCCTAACCCTAACCCTTACCCTTACCCTAACGCTCACCCTAACCATAACCCTAACCCTAAACCTAACCCTGACACTTATCCTTATCCTAACCCTAACCCTAATCCTAAACCTAACCCTAACCCTTACCCTTACCTTAACCCTAACCTTAACCTTAACGCCAACCCTAAACCTAGCCCTAACCCTAACCCTAACCCTTACCTTTACCCTAACCCTAACCCTAAACCTAACCCAAAACTAACCCTAACCCTAACCCTGACCCTTACCCTTATTCTAACTCTAAGCCTAATCATAATCCTAACCTTAACCCTTACACTTACCGTAACCTTAACCCTAACCCTAACCCTAATCCTAAACCTAACCCTAATCCTAACCCTAACCTTTACCCTAAGATTAACCCTAACCCTAACCCTAACCCTTATCCTAACCCTAAACCTTAACCCTAAGCTTAATGCTCACCCTAACCCTAACGCTTACCCTAACCCTAACCCTAACCCTAACACTAACCCTAAACCTCACCCTTAACCTAACCCTAACCCTAATCCTAATCCTAAACCTAAACCTTACCCTAACCCTAACCCTAAACCTTACCCTTACCCTAACCTTAACCCTAAACCTAATCCTAACACAAACCCTAACCCTAACCCTTACCCTTACCCTAACTCTAACCCTAAACCAAACCCTAACCCTAACCCTAACCCCTAACCATAACCCTAACATTGACCCTTACCCTTACCCTAACCCTAACCCTAATCCTAATCCAAACCCTAACACTTACCCTTACGCTAACCCTACCACTAAACCTAAACCTAAATTTAAACCTAATCTTAACCGTAACCTTAACGCTTGCCCTTACCCTATCCCTAACCCTAACCCTTACACTTAACCTTACCCTAACCCAAACCCTGACCCTTACCCTAACCCTAACCCTAAACCTAACCCCTAACCCTAACCCTAACCCTAAACTTAACACTTACTCTTACCCTTACAGTAACCCTAACCCTAACCCTAACCCTTACCCTAAACCTAACCCTAACCCTAACCCTACCCTTACCCTTACCCTAACCCTAACCCTAACCCTACCTCCTAATCCAAACCCTAACAGTTACCCTTATGCTAAACCAACCCCTCACCCTAAACCTAAATTTAAACCTAATCTTAACCGTAACCTTAACGCTTGCCCTTACCCTAACCCTAAACCTAACACTAACACTTAAACTTACCCTAACCTAACCCCTAACCCTAACCCAAACCCTAAACTTAACCCTTACCCTTACCCTTACACTAACCCTAACCCTAACCCTAACACTTACCCTAAATCTAACCCTAACCCTAACAATTACCCTTACCCTAACCCTAACCCTAACCTTAAACCCAACACTAAACCTAACCATAAACCTTACAGTAACCCGAACCCTAACCCCAACCCTCCCTAACCCTAACTCTTACCCTAACCCCAACCCTTACCCTAGCACTAACTCTAAACCTAACCCTAAACGTAACCCTAAACATAACCCTAATCCTGACCCTTACCTTAACCCTAACCCTACACCTAAAAATAACCCTAATCCTAACCCTCCCTTACCCTTAATCTAAACCTAACCCTAACCCTAACCCTAACCCTAACACTTACCCTAACCCTAACCCTAACCCTAAACCTAAACCTTACCCTAACCCTAACCCTAAAGCTAGCCCTAACCCTAACCCTAAACCTAACCCTAACCCTAACCCTTACCCTTAACCTAACCCTAACCCTAAACCGAACCCTAACCCTAACCCTAACCCTAACCCTAAGCTTAACCCTAACCCTAACCCTAACCCTAACCCTTACCCTTACACTAACCCCTAACCGTAAACCTAACTCTAACCCTAACCATAAAACTTACCCTAACCCTAATCCTAATCCTAACACTAAAACTTACCCTAACCCTAAACCTAACCCTAACCCTAACCCTAACCCTAACCCTAACCATTACCCTGACCCTAACCTAAGCCCTAAACCTAACCCTAATCCTAAACCTAACCCTAATCCTTACCCTTACCATAGCACTAACGCTAACACTAACCCTAACCCTAAACCTTATCCTTAACCTGAACCTAACTCTAACACTTACCCTAACCCTAACCCTAAACCTAACCCATAACCCTAACCATAATCGTAACCCTTACCCTAATCCTAAACCTAACCCTAACCCTAACCCTTACCCTTACCCTACACCCAAACGTAACCCAAACCCTAACCCTAACACTTAACCTTAGCCTAACCCTAACGCTTATCCTAACCCTAACACTAACCCTAACCCTAACCCTTACACTTACCCTTACCCTAAACCCAAACTTAGCCCGAACCCTAACCCAAACCCTAAACATAACCCTAACCCTAACCCTAACCCTTACCCTTAACCTAACCCTAACCCTAAACCTAACCCTAACCCCAACCCTAACCCTAAGCCTAACCCCAACCCTTACCCTTATCCTAACCTAAACCCTAAACCTAACCCTCACCCTAAACTTAACACTAACCCTTACCCTTACCCTAACCCCAACCCTAACCCTAACCCTAAACCTAAACCTAAACCTAACCTTTACCCTAACCCTATCCCTAAACCTAACCCTAACCCTAACCCTAACCCTAACCCTAACCCTATCCGTTACCCTTACTTTAACCATAACGTAACCCTAACCTAATCCTTACCCTTACCTTACCCTAACCCTAACCCTTTCCCTTACCCTAACCCTAACTCTAAATCTAACCATTACCCTTACCTTAACCCTAACAATAAACTTAACCCTAACCCTAACCCTTACCTCAACCCTAAACCTAACCCTAACCCTTACCCTTATCCTAACCATAACCCTAACCTAACCCTAACCCTAACCCTAATCGTAACCCTTCCCCTAACCCTAACACTTACCCTTACCTTAACCCTAACCCTAACCTTAACGCCAACCCTAAACCTAGCCTAAACCCTAACCCTAACCCTTACCTTTACCGTAACCCTAACCCTAAACCTAACCCAACCCTAACCCTAACCCTAACCCTGACCCTTAACCTCATTCTAACTCTAAGCCTAATCATAATCCTAACCTTAACCCTTACACTTACCGTAACCTTAACCCTAACCCTAACCCTAAACCTAACCCTAATCCTAACCCTAACCTTTACCCTAACCCTAACCCTAACCCTAAACCTAACCCTTACCCTTACCCTAACCTTAACCCTAACCTTAATGCTCACCCTAACCCTAATGCTTACCCTAACCCTAACACTAATCCTAACCCTAAACCTCACCCCTTACCCTAACCCTCACCCTAATCCTAATCCTAACCCTAACCCTAACCCAAACCTTTACCCTAAACCTAACCCTAACCCTAAACCTAACCCTGAACTTAACCCTAACCCTTACCCTAACCCTAACCCTAACCCTAACCCTAACCCTAACCTTACCTTACCTTAACCCTAACCCTAACCTTAACCCTAAACCCTAACACTAAACCTAACCCTGAACCTTACCGTTACCCTAAACCTAACCCTAACCCTAACCCAAACCCTTACGCTTACCTTAACCCTAACACTAACCCTAACCCTAACCCCTAACCCTAGCCCTACCCCGAAACATAACCCTTACCCTTATCCTAACCCTAACCTTAACCCTAACCCTAACCCTAACCCTAATCCTAAACCTTACAATTGCCCAAACCGTAAACCTAAACCAAACCCTAGCCCTATCTCTAAACCTAACCCTTACCCTAACCCTAACACTAGCCCTATACGTAACCCTAACCCTAACCCCAACCCTAACCCTAACCCTAACCGTTACCCTTACACTAACCCTAACCCTAACCTTAAGGCTCACCCTAATCCTAATGCTTACCATAAACCTACCCCTAACCCTAACACAAAACATCACCCTTACCTTAAACCTAACCCTAATCCTAACCCAAACCCTAAACCTTATCCTTACCCTTACCCTAACCCTAATCCTAAATGTAACCATAACCCTAACCCCTAACCCTAACCCTAACCCTTACCATTACCCTATCCCTAACCCTAACCTTAATGCTCACCCTAACCCTAACGCTTACCCTAAACCTAACCCTAACCCTTACCATAACCCTAACCCAAAACTTAACCCCAACCCAAATCCTAACCCTAACCCTAACCCTAACCCTTACCCTTACCCTAACCCTAACCCTAACACTTACCCTAACCCTAAACCTTACCCTAAACCTAACAATAAAAATTACCCTTACCCTAACCCTAACACTAAACCTAATCCTAACCCAAACCCTAACCCTAACCCTTACCCTTACCCTAACCCTAAACCAAACCCTAACCTTAACCCTAACCCCTAACCATAACCGTAACCCTAACCCTTACCCTGACACTAACCCTACGCCTAACCCTAAACCTAAACCTAAACCTAATTCTAACCGTAACCTTAACCCTTACCCTAACCCTAACCCTAAACCTAATCCTAAACCAAACCCTAACCCTAAACTTAACCCTTACCCTTACCCTTACACTAACCCTAAGCCTAACCCTAACACTTACCCTAAACCTAACCCTAACCCTAACCCTTACCCTAATCCTAACCCTAACCCTAACCCTAACCCTACCCTAACCCTAACCCTAACCCTAACCCCTAACTCTAACCCTAACCCTAAACTTAACCCTTACCCTTACCCTTAAACTAACCCTAACCCTAACCCTAACACTTACCCTAAACCTAACCCTAATCCTAACCCTTACCCTTACCCTAACCCTAACCCTAACCTTAACCCCAACACTAAACCTAACCATAAACCTTACAGTAACCCTAACCCTAACCCTAACCCTAACCCTAACCCTTACCATACATAGCACTAACTCTAAACCTAAACCTAAACATAACCCTAACCTTAAACCTAACCCTGACCCTTACCCTAACCCTAACCCTACACCTAACAATAACATTAACCCTAACCCTATGCCTTACCCTTACCTTAACCCTAACCCTAACCCTAACCCTAACCCTAAACCTTAGCCTAAACTAACGCTAATCCTATCCCTATCCCTTACCATTAGCTTAACCATAACCCTAACCCTAACCCCTATCCCTAACCCTAAACATAGCCCTTAACCTTACCCTAACACTAAACCTAACCCCTAACCCTAATCCTTAGACTTATCCTAACCCTTACGCAAAACTTAACCCTAAACCTAACACTAACCCTAACTCTAATCCTTACCCTTACCCTAACCCTAACCCTAATCCTAACCTTAACCCTAACCCTAAACCTAAACCTTACCCTAACCCTAATCCTAACCCTAACCCTAACCCTAACCCTATCCCTAACCCTAACCCTTACCCTAACCCTAACCCTAACCCTAATCCTTACCCTAACTCTAACCCTAACCCTACCCCTAACCCTTACCCTTTCCCTAACCCTAACCCTAACCCTAAACCTTACCCTTACCCTAACCCTAACCCTAACACTAACCCTAAACTTAACCCTAACCCTAACCGTAACCCTTACCCTTACACTAACACTAACCCTAAACCTAACTCTAACCCTATCCCTAGCCCTAAACCTTACCCTAACCGTAATCCTAACCCTAACCCTAACCCTAAACCGTACCCTAACCCATACACTTACACTAACCCTAACCGTAAACCTAATTCTAACCCTAACCCTAACCCTAACCCTAAACCTTACCCTAACCCTAATCCTAACCCTAACCCTAACCCTAACCCTAAACCTAAACCTAACCCTAATCCTAACCCTAAACTTTACCCTAACCCTAACCCTAACCCTTACCCTTACCCTAACCTTAACCCTAACCTTAATGCTCACCCTAACCCTAACGCTTACCCTAACCCTAACCCTAAACCTAAACCTAACCCTTACCCTAACCCTAACCCTAATCCTAATCCTAACCCTAACCTTTACCCTAACCCTAACCCTAACCCTAACCCTGACCTTAACCCTAACCCTTACCCTAACTCTAACCCTAATCCTACCCTTACCCTTATCTTAACAATAACCCTAACCTTAACCCTAAACCCTAACACTAAACCTAACCCTGAACCTTACCGTTACCCTAAACCTAAAACTAAACCTAACCCAAACCCTTACGCTTACCTTAACCCTAACACTAACACTAATCCTAACCCTAACCCCTAACCCTAGCCCTAACCCGAAACATAACCCTTACCCTTATCCTAACCCTAACCCTAACCTTAACCCTAAGCTTAACCATAATCCTAACCCTTACCCTTGCCCTAAACCTAAACCTAACCTAACCCTACCCCTATCTCCAAATCTAACCCTTACCCTTACGCTAACCCTACCCCTAAACCTAAACCTAAATCTAAACCTAATTCTAACCGTAACCTTATCGCTTGCCCTTACCCTAACCCTAACCCTAACCCTAACACTTAACCTTACCCTAACCCAAACCCTAACCTTACCTACCCTAACCCTAACCCAAACCCCTAACCCTACTCTGACCCTAACCCAAACTTAACCCTTACCCTTACACTTACACTAACCCTAACCCTAACCCTAACACTTACCCTTACCCTAAACCTAACCCTAACCTTAACCCCAACACTAAACGTAACCATAAACCTTACACTAACCCTAAGCCTAACTCCAACCCTAACGCTAACCCTTACCCTAACCCTAAACCTTACCCTAGCACTAACTCTAAACCTAACCCTAAAACTAACCCTAACCTTAAACCTAACCCTGACCCTTACCCTAACACTAACCCTACACCTAACAATAACCCTATCCCTAACCCTATCCCTTACCCTTACCCTAACCTTAAACCTAACCCTAACCCTACCCCTAACCCTATATCTTACCCTAACCCTAACCCTAAACCTTACCCTAACCCTAAACCTAACCCTAACCCTAACCCTAAAGCTAGCCCTAACCCTAACCCTAACCCTAACCCTAACCCTAACCCTTACCCTTAACCTAACCCTAACCCTAAACCTAACCCTAACCCTAACCCTAACACTTAACCTTACCCTAACCCAAACCCTAACCCTTACCCTAACCCTAACCCTACCCCTAACATTAACACCTAACTCTAACCCTAACCCTAAACT
>NW_028327714.1:20000-25000 GCF_031878675.1 Megascapheus bottae | reverse complement strand
CTAATCCTTACCCTTACCCTAACCCTAACCCTAAACCTAACTCTAACCCTAACCCTAACCCTAATCCTAACCCTTACCCTTATCCTAACCCTAACCCTAAAATTAACCCTAACCCTAACACTAACCCTAACTCTAATCCTTACCCTTACCCTAACCCTCACTCTAAACCTAATCCTTACTCTTACCCCAACCCTAACCCTAACTTTAATGCTAACCCTAACCCTAACCCTAAACTTTACCTAACCCTAAACCTAACCCTTACCCTTATGCTAACCATAACCCTAAACCTAACTCTAACCCTATCCCTAACACTAAACCTTACCCTAACCCTAATCCTAACCCTAACCCTAACCTTAAACCTTACCCTAACCCTAACCCTAACCCTAACTTTCACCCTAACCATAATCCTAACCTAACACTTACCCTTACCCTATCCCTAACCCTAACCTAACCCTAAACCAAACCCTATCCCTAACCATTACCCTGACCCTAACCCTGATCCTAAACCTAACCCTAATCCTAAACCTAACCCTAATCCTTACCCTTACCCTAGCACTAACGCTAACACTAACCCTAACCCTAACCCTAAACCTAACCCTAAGCCTAACCCAACCCTAAATCTTACCCTAACACTAACCATAAACCTTATCCTAACCCTAACCCTAACCCTAAACCTAATCCTAACCCTAAACCTGACCCTAACCCTTAACCTTACCCTAAACCTAACCCTAACCCTAACCTTAATCATAGCCGTAACCTAACCGTAACACTTACCCTAACCCTAACCCTAACCCTTACCCTAACCCTAACCCTAAAGCTAGCCCTAACCCTAACCCTAAACCTAACCCTAACCCTAACCCTAACCCTTACCCTTAACCTAACCCTAACCCTAAACCTAACCCTAACCCCTAACCCTAAACCTAATCCGAAACCTTACACTTACACTAAACCTAACCCTAATCCTTACCCTAACCCTAACTCTAACCCTTACCCTTACCTTAACCCTCACACTAACCCTAACCCTAACACTTACCGTTAACCTTACCCCAACCCTAAACCTAAACCTAACCCTAACCCTAACCCTTACCCTTACCCTAAACCTAAACCTAACCTTAACCCTAACCTTAATCCTACCCCTTACCCTAACCCTAACTCTAACCCTTACCCTTACCCTAACCCTAACCCTAATCCTAACACTTACCCTAACCTTAATCCCAACCCTAACCCTAAACCTAAACCTAACCCTTACCCTTACCCTAACCCTAAACCTTACCCTAACCCAAACCCTAATCCTAACCCTAACCCTAACCTTAACCCCAACACTAAACCTAACCATAACCCTAAACCTAACCCTTACCCTTACCCTAACCGTAACCCTAACACTTATCCTGAGACTATCCCTAACGCTTACCATAACCCTAACCCTAAAACTTACCTTACCCTAACCCTAACCCTAAACCTAACTCTAACCCAAACACTAACCCTAACCCTTACCCTAACCCTACCCTAAAACAAACCCTAACCCTAATCGTAACCCCTAGCCATAACCCTAATCCTAACCCTTACGCTTACCCTAACACTAACCCTAATCCTAACCCTAACCCTAACAATTACCCTTACCCTAACCCTAAACCTAACCCTAAACCGAAATCTAAACCTAACCCTAACCATAACCCTAATGCTTACCCTTACCCTAACCCTAACCCTAACCTTAACCCTAACACTTAACCTTACCTAACCCAAACCCTAACCCCTAACCCTAACCCTAAACTTACCCCTTACCCTTACCCTAACCCTAACCCTAACCCTTACCCTAACCCTAACCCTAACCCCTAACCCTAACCCTCTCCCTATCCCTTACCCTTACCTTAACCATTAAAATAAAAATAACCCCTAACACTAACCCTAACCCTTACCCTTACCTTAACCCTAACCCTAAACCTAACCCCTAACCCTAACACTTACACTTATTCTAATCCTACCCCTAATCCTAAACTTAACCCTAACCCTAACACTAACCCTAACTCTAACCCTTACCCTTACCCTAATCCTAACCCTAAACCTAACCCTAAACCAAACCCTAACACTTAACCTTACCTAACCCAAACCCTAGCCCTTACCCTATTCCTAAACCTAACCCTAACCCCTAAACCTAAACCTAACCCTAACCCTAAACTTAACCCTTACCCTTACCCTTACCCTAACCCTAACTCTAACCCTAACCCTTACCCTAACCCTAATCCTAAATCTAACCCAAACCCTTAGCCTAACCTTAACCCTAACTTTAACCCCAACACCAAACCTAACCTAAACCTTACCCTTACCCTTACCCTAACCCTGACCCTAACCCTTACCCTAACCCGTAAACCTTACCCTAGCCATTTCCCTAACCCTTACCCTAACCCTAACCATAACCCTTACCCTTACCCTTACCCTAACCCTAACCCTAAACCTAACCCTTACCCTAACCCTAAACCTAACAGTAAACCTAAGTGTAAACCTAACCCTAACCCTAACCCTAACCCTTACCCTTACCCTAACCTAACCCTAAACCTAACCCTAACACTAACCCTAACCCTACACCCTTACCCTTACTCTAACCCTAACCCTAACCCTAACCCTAAACCTTATCCTAACCCTAACCCTAACCATATCCCTATCCATTTCCCTTACCTTAACCATAACCCTAACCCTAACCCCAAACCTTATCCTAACCCTAACCCTAACCCTCTCCCTATCCCTTACCATTACCTTAACCATAACCCGAAAAAATAACCCCTAACAGTAAACCTAACCCTTAACCTTACCTTAACCCTAACCATAACCCTAACCCCTAACCCTAACCCTTACACTTATTCTAATCATAACCCTAATCCTAAACTTAACCCTAACCATAACTCTAACCCTAACTCTAACCCTAACCCTTACCCTTACCCGACCCCTAACTCTAACCCTAACCCTTAGCCTTACCCTAACCCTAACTTTAATGCTAATCCTAAACCTAACACTAACCCTTACCCTAACCCTGAACCTAACCCTAACCCTAAGCTTAACCCTAACCCTAACCCTAACCCTTAGCCTTACCCTAACCCTAACCCTAACCCTAACCCTAAACTCACCCTAACTTTAACCCTAACCCTAAACCTAAACCTAACCCTTACTCTTACCCAAACCCTAACACTAAACCTAACCCTAAACCAAACCCTAACCCTAACCCTTACCCTTGCCCTAACCCTAACCCTAAACCTAAACCTAACGCTAACCCTAACACCTACCCTAACCCTAATCCTAACCCTTACACTTTCCCTAACCCTAACCCTAACCCTAACACCCTCACCCTTACCCTAACCCTAACCCTAAGCCTAAACCAAATACTTACCCTCACTCTAACCCTAACCCTAACCCTAACCCAAACCCTAACCCTAACCCTTACCCTTACCACAACAATAACCCTAACACTTACCCTTACCCTAACCCTAACCCTAACCCTAAACCTTACCCTAACCCTAACGCCAAACCCTAACCTTACCCTAACACTAACCCTAACTCTAACCCTTACCCTTAACCTAACGCTAAACCTAAACTTAACCTTAACCCTAACACTTACCCTTACCCTTACCCTATCCCTAACCCTAACCTAACCCTAACCCTAACCCTAACCCTTACCCCAACCCTAAACCTCACCCTTACCCAAACCCTAAACCTAACCCTAACCCTAAACTTAACCCTAACCCTTACCCTAACAATAACCCGAACCCTAACCCTTACCCTTAACCTAACCCTAAACCTAACCCTAAATCTAAGGCTAACCCTAAACCTAACGCTAACCCTAACCCTAACCCTTACCCTTACCCTAACCCTAAACCTAACCCTAACCATAAATCTAACCCTTACCTTACCCAAATGCTAACCCTAACCCTAACCCTAACCCTAACCCTAACCCTTACCTAACTCTAACCCTAACCCTAACCCTAACACTCACCCTTACCCTAACCCTAACCCTAATCTGAACACCAATCCTAAACCTAAACCTAACCCTAACCATAAACCTTACCCTTGCCCTAACAATAAACCTAACCCTAACCCTAACCTTAACCAACCCTTTCCCTAACCCTAATCCTAACCCTAACACTTACCCTTACCCTAACCCTAACCCTAACCTGAACACCATCCTAAACCTAAACCTAACCCTAACCATAAACCTTACCCTTACCCTAACAATAAACCTAACCCTAACCATAACCTTAACCAACCCTTTCCATAACCCTAATCCTAACCCTAACACTTACCCTTACCCTAACCCTAAACCTAAACCTAAACCTAACCCTAACACTTACCCTAAGCCTAATCCTAAACCTAACCCCTTCCCTTAACCCTAACCCCTAAACCTAACCCTAACCCTAACAGTTACCCTTACCCTTACCCTAATTCCAACCCTAACCCTAACCCTAACACTTACCCTAACCCTAAACCTAACGCTTACCCTTATCCTAACCCTAACCCTAACCTTAACCCCAACCCTAAACATAACCCTAACCCTAAACCTAAAACTTACCCTAACCCTAACCTTAACCCTAAGTCTAACACTTACCCTTACCGTAACCCCAACCCTAACCCTAACCCTTACCCTAACCCTTACCCTAACCCTAACCCTTACCCTCACCCTAACCCTAACCCTAACCCCTAACCCTAACCCTTACCCTAAACCTAACCCTAACCCTAACCATTACCTTACCCTAACGCTAAACCTAACCTTAACCCTAACTCTAACCCTAGCCCTTGACACTTACCCTTACCATAAACCTAAACCTAAACGTAACCCTAACCATAACCCTAATCCTTACCCTAACCCTAACCCTTACCCTTACCCTAACCCTAACCCTACCCTTATCGCCAACCCTAAACCTAGCCCTAACCCTAACCCTAACCCTCACCCTTACCCTAACCCTAACCCTAAACCTAACCCTACCCTTACCCTAAATCTAACGCTAACCCTAAAC
>NW_028327714.1:15000-17500 GCF_031878675.1 Megascapheus bottae | reverse complement strand
AAAAATAACCCCTAACACTAACCCTAACCCTTACCCTTACTTTAACCCTAACCATAACCCTAACCCCTAATCCTAAACCTTACCCTTATTCTAATCCTAACCCTAACTCTAAACTTAACCCTAACCCTAACACTAACCCTAACTCTAACCCTTACCCTTACCCTAACCCTAACCCTAAACCTAACCCTAACCCTAAACCTAACCCTTACCCTAACCCTAACTCTATCCCTAACCCTTAGCCTTACCCTAACCCTAACTTTAATGCTAACCCTAAACCTAACCCTAACTCTTACCCTAACCCAAACCCTAACCCTAATCCTTACCCTGACCCTAAACCTAACCCGAACCCTAACCCTTACCCTTTCCCTAACCCTTAAACTTACCCTAACCCTAACTCTAACCCTAACCCTTAGCCTTACCCTAACCCTAAAACTAAATTCAATGCTAACCCTAAATCTAACCCCAACCCTTACCCAAACCCCAACCCTAACCCTAATCCTTACCCTAACCCTAACCCTAAACCTAACCCAAACCCTTACCCTTACCCTAACACTAACACTCACTCTAACCCTAACCCTAACCCTAGCCCTTACCCTAACCCTAACCCTAACCCTAACCCTAAGCTTAAACCTAACCCTAACCCTCACCCTTAACCTTATCCTAACCCTAACCCTAACCCTAAATTAACCCTAACTTTAACCCTAACCCTAAACCTAACCGTAAACTTTACCCTTACCCTAACCCTAACCCTAAACCTCACCCTAAACCAAACCCTAACCCTAACCCTAACCCTTACCCTAAACCTAACCCTAAACCTAACCCTAACCCTATCCCTAACAGCTAACCCTAACCTAACCCTTACAGTTTCCCTAACCCTAACCCTAATCCTAACCCTAACCCTTACCCTAAACCTAACCCTAAACCTAATCCTTACCCTAACCCTAAACCTAACCCTAACACTAACTGTAAAGCTAACCTAACCCTAACCCTTACTCTTTCCCTATTCCTAACCCTAAACCTAACCCTAACCCTAACCCTAACCCTAACCCTTACCCTTACCCTAACCCTAACCCTAACCCTAAACCTTACCCTAACCCTAACCCTAACCTTATCCCTATCCCTAACCCTTACCTTAACCATAACCCTAAACCTAACCCCTAAGCCTCACCCTAACCCTTACCCTTAACTTAACCCTAACCATAACCCAAACTCCTAACCCTAACCCTTTCCCTTATCCTAATCCTAACCCTAATCCTAAACTTAACCCTAACCTTAACACTAACCCTAACTCTAACCCTTACCCTTACCCTAACCCTAACCCTAAACCTAACCATAACCCTAACCCTAACTGTTACCCTTACCCTAACCCTAACCCTAAACCTAACCCTTAGCCTTACCCTAACTCTAACCCTAACTTTAATGTTAACCCTAAACCTAAACCTAACCCTTACCCTAACCCAACCCTAACCCTAATCGTTAACCTAATCTTAACCCTAAAACTAACCCTAACCCTTACCCTTTCCATGACCCTTAACCTTACCCTAACCCTAACTCTAACCCTAACCCTTAGCCTTACCCTAACCCTAACCCTAACTTTAATGTTAACCCTAACCCTAACCCTAACCCTAACCCTAACCCTTACCCTTACCTTAACACTAACCCTAAACCTAACCCTAAACCTAACGCTAACCCTAACCCTAACCCTTACCCTAAACCTAACCCTAACCCTAAACCTAACCCTTACCTTACCCTAACGCTAACCCTACCCCTAACCCTAACCCCTAACCCTAACCCTAACCCTAACCGTTACCCTTACCCTTACCCTAATTCTAACCCTATCCCTAACCTTAACACTTACCCTAAACCTAACCCTAATGCTTACCCTTAACCTAAGCCTAACCCTAACCTTAACCCCAACCCTAAACATAACCCTAACCCTAAACCTAAAACTTACCCTAACCATAACCCTAACCCAACGTCTAACATTTACCCTTACCGTAACCCAACCCTAACCCTAACGCTTACCCTAACCCTTACCATAACCCTAACCCTTACCCTAACCCTAACCCTAACCCCTAACCCTAACCCTTACCCTAACCCTAACCCTAACCCTAACCATTACCCTTACCCTAACGGTAAACCTAACCTTAACCCTAAAACTAACCCTAGCCCTTGAGACTTACCCTTACCATAAGCCTAACCCTAAACCTAACCGTAAACCTAACCCTAATCCTTACCCTAACCCTAAACCTTAACCTTACCCTAACCCTAACCCTAACCTTACCGCCAACCCTAAACCCTAGCCCTAACCCTAACCCTAACCCTCACCCTTACCCTAACCATAACCCTAAACCTAACCCTAACCCTAAACCTAACCCTAACCCTTACCCTAAATCTAACGCTAACCCTAAACCTATCCTTAACCCTTACCCTTACCGTAACCCTAACCCTAAACCTAACCCTAAACCTAAACCTAACCCTAACCTGAACCTTAACCCTA
>NW_028327714.1:5000-10000 GCF_031878675.1 Megascapheus bottae | reverse complement strand
CTAACCCTAACCATAACCTTAACCATAACCCTTACACTTACCCTAACCCTAACCCTAACCCTAACCCTAAACTTAACCCTAACCCTAACCCTAACCCTAACCATTACCCTTACCCAAATCCTAACCCTAACCCTAACCCTAATCCTTACCCTAACGCTAACCCTAACCCTAACCCTTACCCTAACACTAACCCTAACCTTAACCCCAACCCTAAACCTAACCTTAACCCTAACCCTTACGCTAACACGTACCCTAATTCTAACCCTAACCATTAAACTTACCCTAACCCTAACTCTAACCTTATAGCCAACCCTAAACCTAGCCCTAACCCTTACCCTAATCCTAACCTTAATCCTTAGACTAACTCTAACCCTAACCCTAACCGTAACCCTAAACCTAACCTTACTCTAACCCTAACTCTAACCCTAAACCTTACCCTAACCCTAAACCTAACCCTTACCCTTACCCTAACCCTAACCATAACCTTAACCCAATCCTAAACCTAACCCTAACCCTAACCATAACCCTTATCCTTACCTAAACCTAAACCTAAACCTAACCCTAACCCTAACCTTAACCCTAACTCTTACACTTACCCTAAACCTAACCCTAATCCTACCCCTAAACCTAACCCTAACCCTAACCCTAACCCTAACCCTTACCCTTACCGAAACCCTAACCCTAACCCTAACCCTAATACTTACCCTAACCCTTACCCTAAACC
Source organism: Megascapheus bottae (assembly GCF_031878675.1). Classification (NCBI taxonomy): domain Eukaryota; kingdom Metazoa; phylum Chordata; class Mammalia; order Rodentia; family Geomyidae; genus Megascapheus; species Megascapheus bottae. The sequence goes on along the minus strand of NW_028327714.1, from coordinate 9,276 downwards.
TTACCCTTCCCCTAACCCTAACCCTTACCCTTAACCTAACCCTAACCTTAAACCTAACCCTACCCAAACCCTAACCCTAACCCTAACCCTAAACCTAATCCTAACCCTAACCGTAAACCTTACCCTAACCCTAAACCTAATCCTTACCCTAACCATAACCCAAACCCTAAACCTAACCCTAACCCTACCCCTTATCCTTTCTATAACCCTAATCCTAATCCTAACCCTAACCTTAACCCTAACCCTAATCTAACCCTAACCCTTACCCTAACCCTAAACCTAATCCTAAACCTAATCCTAACCCTAACCCTAAACTTAACCCTAACCCTAACAATAACCCTAAATTTTACCCTTACCCTAACGCTGACCCTTAACCTTATCCTAACCCTAAACCTAACCCTAAACCTAAACTTAAACCTAACCCTAAACCTAACCCTTACCTTACCCTAACAGTAACCCTAACCCTAACCTTAACCCTAACACTTACCCTTACTCTAACCCTAACCCTAACCCTAAACCTAACCCTAACCCTAACCCTACCCATAACACTTACCCTTACCCTAACCCTAAAACTAACCTGAACCCAAACCCTAAACTTAAACCTAAACCTTACCCTAACCCTTACCCTTACCCTAACCCTAAACCTAACCCTAACCTTAATCCTAACACTTACCCTAACCCTAACCCTAACCCTTACCCTTAACCTAAACCTAAAACTAACCCTAACGCTAACCCTAACCCTTACCCTTCCTGTAACCCTAACCATAACCCTAACCCTTAACCCTAACCCTAACCCTAACCCTTTCCCTTACCCTTACCCTAACCCTAACCCTAAGCCTAACCCTAACACTTACCCTAACCCTAACCCTAACCTTTCCCCTTACCCTAAAACTAACCCTAAACTTAACCAAACCCTAAACCTAACCCTAACCATAACCCTTACCCTTACTATAAAGCTAAACCTAAACTTAACCCTAACCCTGACACTTACCCTTACCCTAACCCTAACCCTAACCCTAACCCTAACCCAATAATAACCCTAAAACTTAACCTTACCCTAATCCTAACCCTAACCCTTACCCTAACCCTAACCCTAACCCTAACTCTAACCCTAACCCTAACCGTAACCCTAAACCTAACCCTATCCCTATCCCTAACCCTTACCCTAACTCTAACCCTAACCCTAACCCTTACCTTACACTAACCCTATCCGTAACCTTAACCCCAATCCTAAACCTAACCCTAACACTTACCCTTACCCTTACCCTAAACCTAAACCTAACCTTAAACTTAACCTTAACCTAAACCTTACCCTAACCCTAACCCTAACCCTAACACTTACCCTTACCCTAACCCTAAACCTAACCCTAACCCTAACGCTAACCCTAATTCTAATCCTTACCCTAAACTTAACCATAACACTTACTCTTACCCTAACACTAAGCCTAACGCTAACCATAAACCTTACACTAAACCTAACCATAACCCTAACCCTAACCCTAACACTTACCCTAAACTTAACACCAACCCTAAACCTAACATTAACCCTAATCCTAACCCTTACCATTACCCTAACCCTAACCCTAACCCTATCCCTAACCCTAACCCTTAGCCTAACCCTAACCCTAACCCTAACCCTTACCCTTACCCTAAACTTACCCCTAAACCTTACCCTAACCCTAATCCTAACCCTAACCCTAGTCCTTACCCTTACCCTAAACCTAAAACTAACCTTAACGCCAACCTTAAACCTATCCCTACCCCTAACACTAACTCTTACCCTTATCTAAACCTAAGCCTTAATCTAACCCTAACCCTAAACGTAAACCTAAAATTTACCTTACCGTAACCCTAACCATAACCCTTTCCCTAACCCCAACCATAACCCTATCCCTAACCCTAACCCTTACCCTTACCCTAAACCTAACCTTAACCCTAACCCTAACCCTCATCCTAAGTCTTACCCTTACCCTAACCCTAAATCCAACCCTAACCCTTATCCTTACCCTAACCCTAACCTTAATGCAAACCCTAACCCTAACACTAACCCTAACCCTAACCCTAAACCTAATCCTAACCCTAACCCTAAAACTAACCCTAACCCTACCCCTTATCCTTTCCATAACCCTAATCCTAATCCTAACCCTAACCTTAACCCTAACCCTAACTCTAACCCTAAACCTTACCCTAACATTAAACCTAACCCTAACCCTAATCCTAACCCTAACCCTAACCTTAACCCTAACCCTAACCCTAATCATAAACTTTACCCTTACCCTAACGCTAAGCCTAACCCTAACATTAACCCTAACCCTAAACCTAATACATACCCTTACCCTAACCATAACCCTAACCCTAACCGTAAATCTGAACATAACCCTAACCCTAACCCTAATCCTAACCCTTACCCTTACCCTAACCCTAACCCTAACCTTAACCCCAACCATAAACCTAACCCTAACCCTAAATCTAACCCTTACCCTTACACTAAACCTAACCTAAATCTAAACCTAACGCTAACCCTAACCCTTATCCTAACCGTAATCCTAATCCTAACCCTAACCCTTACCCTTACCCTAACCCTAACCCTAACCCTAAACCTAAACCTAACGCTAACCCTTAACCTTACCCTTACCCTAACCCTAAACCTAACCCTAACCCTAATCCTTACCCTTTCCCTAACCCTAACCCTAAGCCTAACTCAAATATTTACCCTTACTCTAACTCTAACCCTAACCCTAACCCTTACCCTTACCCTAACCCTAACCCTAACCCTAACCCTAACCCTAATCCTAAACCTTACCCTAACCCTAACGCTAACCCTATCCCTATCCATTACCCTTACCTTAACCATAACCCTAACCTTTACCCTAAACCTTATCCTAACCCTAACCCTAACCCTATCCCTATCCTTTACCGTCACCTTAACTATATCCCTAAACCTAACCCCTAACCCTAACCCTAAACCTTACCATTACCTTAACCCTAACCATAACCCTAACCCCTAACCTTAACCCTTACCCTTATCCTAATCCTAACCCTAATCCTAAACTTAACCCTAACCCTAACCCTAAACCTAACTCTAACCCTTACCCTTACCCTAACCCTAACCCTAAACCTAACCCTAAACCTAACCCTAACCCTAACCCTTACCCTTACCCTTACCCTTACCCTAACCCTAACTCTAACCCTAACCCTTAGCCTTACCCTAACCCTAACCCTAATTTTAATGCTAATCCTAAACCTAACCCTAACCCTTACCCTAACACCAACCCTACCCCTAATCATTACCCTGACCCTAACCCTAAACCTAACCATAACCATTACCTTTTCCCTAACCCTTACCCTTACCCTAACCCAAACTCTAACCCTAACCCTTAGCCTTACCCTAACCCTAACTGTAACTTTAATGCTACCCCTAAACCCAACCCTTACCCTTACCCTAACCCCAAACCTAACCCTTATCCTTACCCTAACCCTAACCCTAAACCTAACCCTTACCCTTACCCTTACCCTAACCCTAAACTCACTCTAATCCTAACCCTAACCCTAACCCTAACCCTAATACTTACCCTAACCCTAACCCTAACCCTTACCCTAATCCTAACCCTAAACCTAACCCTAACCCTAACCCTAACACCTAACCCTAACCCTAACCCTAATCCTAACCCTTACACTTTCCCTAACCCTAACCCTAAGCCAAACACTTACCCTTACCCTAACCCTAACCCTAACCCTAACCCGCACCCTATCCCTAACCTAATCCTAAACCTAACCCTTACCCTAACCCTAAACCTAACACTAACCCTAACTGTAAACCTAACCCTAACCCTAACCCTTAACCTTACCCTAATCCTAAACCTAAACCTAACCCTAACCCAAACCCTAACTCTAAACCTAACCCTAACCCTAAACCTAATCCTAACCCTAACCGTAAACCTTACCCTAACCCGAACCCTAACGCTAATCCTTACCCTAACCATAACCCTAACCCTAACCCTTACCATAACCTTTAAACTTTCCCTAACCCTAACCCTAACCCTAACCCTTACCCTTACCATAACCCTAACCATAACCCTAACCCTCAACTTAACCCTAACAATAACCCTAACCCTAACACTTACCCTAACCATAACCCTAAACCTAACCCTATCCCTAACCCTAAACCTAACCCTTAGCCTTACCCTAAACCTAACCCTAAACCTAACCCTAACAATAACCCCTAACCCTAAGCCTAACCATAACCCTTACCCTAACCCTAACCATAACTTTATTC
>NW_028327713.1:0-36150 GCF_031878675.1 Megascapheus bottae | reverse complement strand
TCAACTCCATTTTATGACGTCACACACCTGCATTTTGACTTCACACACCTCCATTATGTGACTTCACACACCTCCCTTCGGTGACTTCACACACCTCCATTCTATGACTTCACACATCTACATTCTACGACTTCACACACCTCCATTCTATGACTTCACACACTTCCATTCTATGATTTCACTTACCTCCATGCTATGGCTTCACACAGCTCCATTCTGTGACTTCACACACGTCCATGCTGAGTTCACACACCTCCATTCTGTGACTTAACACACCTCCATTCTGACAACACACACCTCCATTTCATAACTTCGCACACCTCCATTCTATGACTTCACACACCTCCATTCTGTGACTTCACACACCTCCATTCTGAGTTGACACACCTCCATTCAATGACTTCACACACCTCCATTCTGACTTCACACATCCCCATTCTATGACTTCACACACCTCCATTCTGTGACTTCACAAACCTACATTCTATGTCTTCACACACTTCCATTGTGACTTCACACACCTCCATTCTATGAGTTCACACACCTCCATTATGACTTCACCCACCTCCATTCTACGACGTCACACACCTCCTTTCTGATTTCACACACCTCCATTCTATGACTTCACACACTTCCATTCTATGATTTCACATACCTCCATGCTATAACTTCACACACCTCCATTCTGTGACTTCACACACCTCAATTCTATGACTTCATACACCTACATTCTGACTTCACACACCTCCTTTCGGTGACTTCACACACCTCCATTCTATGACTTCACACACCTTCATTCTTACTTCAGAAATATCCATTCTATGAATTCACATACCTCCATTCTATGACTTCACACACCTCCATTCTATGACTTCACACACCTCCATTGTGACTTCACACACCTCCATTATTTGACTTAACACACCTACATTCCGTGACTTCACTCACCTCCGTTCTATGACTTCACACACTTCCATTGTGACGTCACAAACCTCCATTCTATGACTTCACACACCTCCATTCTGACTTCACACACCTTCATTCTATGACTTCACACACCTCCATTCTAAAACTTCACACACCTCCATTCTATGATTTCACATACCTCCATGCTATGACTTCACACAATTCCATTCTATGATTTCACACACCTCCATTCTGAGTTCACACACCTCCATTCTCTGACTTAACACACCTCCATTCTGACTTCACACACCTCCATTTCATGACTTCGCACACATCCTTTCTATGAGTTCACACACTTCCATTCTGTGACTTCACACACCTCCATTTTGAGTTGACACACCTCCATTCTTTGACTTCACAAACCTCCATTCTGACTTCACATGACTCCATTCTATGACTTCACACACCTCCATTCTCTGACTTCACACACCTCCATTCTATGACTTCACAGACCTCTGTTGTGACTTCACACACCCCCATTCTATGAGTTCACACACCTCCATTCTGACTTCACACACCTCCATTCTCTGACTTCACACACCTCCATTCTGACTTCACACAGCTCCATTCAGTGACTTCACAAAACTCCATTCTGTGATTTCCCACACCTCCATACTATGACTTCACACACCTCCATCAATGACTTCACACAACTGCATTCTGAGTTCACACACATCCATTCTATGACTTCACACACCTCCATTGTGTGACTTCACACACCTCCATTCTGAGTTGACACATCTCAATTCTATGACTTCACACACTTTCATTGTGACGTCACACACCTCCATTCTATAAGTTCACACACCTCCATTCTATGACTTCAAACTACTCCATTCGGACTTCACACACCTCCATTCTGTGACTTCGCACACCTCCATTCTGACTTCACACACCTCCATTCTATGACTTCACACACCTCCATTCTGACTTCACACACCTCCATTTTTTGACTTCACACACTTTCATTGTGACGTCACATACCCCCATTCTATGAGTTCACACACCTCCATTCTGACTTCACACACCTCCATTCTATGACTTCACACACCTCCATTCTGACTTCACACACCTGCATTCTATGACTTCGCACACCTCCATTAGATGACTTCACGCACCTCCATTCTTTGACTTCACACATCTCCATTTTGACTTCACATACTTTCATTCTTTGACTTCATACACCTCCATTTGTGACTTCACACACCACCATTTTGACTTCACCCACCTCCATTATGTGACTTCACACACCTCCATTCCATGACTTCACACACCTCCATTCTATGAGTTCACACACCTCCATTTTGACTTCACTCACCTCCACTCTGTGACTTCACACTCCTCCATTCTATGACTTCCCACACCTACTTTCTATGACTTCACCCACCTCCATTCTATGAGTTCACACCTCCATTCTGACTTCACACACCTCCATTCTGTGTCTTCACACACCTCCATTCCATGACTTCACACACCTCCATTCTATGACTTCACACACCTCCATTCTGTGACTTCTCACACCTCCATTCTGTAACTTCTCACACCTCCATTCTGTGACTTCACACACCTCCATTCTATGACTTCACACATCCATTTTGACTTCACACACCTCCAATATATGACTTCAAACACCTCAATTCTGTGACTTCACACACCTCCATTCCATGACTTCATACTCGTCCATTCTGTGAATTCACACACCTGCATTCTATGACTTCACACACCTCCATTCTATGACTTCACCCACCTCCAATCTATGGCTTCACACACCTCCATTCTCCGACTTCACACCCCTCCAATTTGACTTCACATACCTCCATTCTATGACTTCACAAACCTCCATTCTGTGACTTCACACACCTCCATTCTGTGACTTCACAAACCTACATTCTATGATTTCACACACCTCCATTCTATGACCTCACACACCTCCATTTTATGACGTCACACACCTCCATTTTGACTTCACACATCTCAATTATGTGACTTCACACACCTCGATTCGGCGACTTCACACACCTCCATTCTATGACTTCACACACCTCTATTCTGTGACTTCACACACCTCCATTTTATGACTTCACACACCTCCATTCTGTGACTTCACACACCTCCATTCTGTGACTTCACACACTTCCATTGTGACGTCACACACCTCCATTCTATGAGTTCACACACCTCCATTCTGTGACTTCACACACCTCCTTTCTGTGTTCACACACCTCAATTCTGTGACTTCACACATCTCCATTCTGAGTTCACACACCTCCATTCTGTGACTTCACACACCTCCAATCTGAGTTCCCACACCTCCATTCTGTGACTTCACACACCTCCATTCTGACTTCACACAGGTCCATTCTATGACTTCACACACCCCAATTCTGTGACTTCACACACCTCCATTCTATGACTTCACACACCTTCATTCTTACTTCAAAAACATCCATTCTATAACCTCACACACCTCCATTCTATGACTTCACACACCTCCATTCTATGACTTCACACACCTCCATTGTGACTTCAGACACCTCCATTCTATGAGTTCACGCAGCTGCATACTATGACTTCACACACCTCCATTTATGACTTCACACACCTCCACTCTGAGTTCACACACCTCCATTCTGTGACTTACACACCTCCATTCTGACTTCACACACCTACATTCTGTGACTTCACACACCTCCATTCTATGACTTCACACACTTCCATTGTGCCGTCACACAACTCCATTCTATGAGTTCACACACCTCCATTCTATGACTTCACACACCACCATTCTGACTTCACACACCTCTATTCAAAGACTACGCTCACCTCCGTTCTGACATCACACACCTCCACTCTATGACCTCACATTCCTCCATTCTGTGACTTCACACACCTCCATTCTATGACTTCACCCACTTCCATTGTGCCGTCACACACCTCCATTCTATGATTTCACACACCTCCATTCTTTGAATTCACACACATCCATTCTGTGTTCACACACCTCCATTCTGTGACTTCACACACCTCCATTCTATGAGTTCACACACCTCCATTCTGACTTCACCCACCTCCATTCTACGACGTCACACACCTACTTTCTGATTTCACACACCTCCATTCTATGACTTCACACACTTCCATTCTATGATTTCACATACCTCCATGCTATAACTTCACACACCTCCATTCTGTGACTTCACATACCTCAATTCTATGACTTCATACACCTACATTCTGACTTCACACACCTCCTTTCGGTGACTTCACACACCTCCATTCTATGACTTCACACACCTTCATTCTTACTTCAGAAATATCCATTCTATGAATTCACATACCTCCATTCTATGACTTCACACACCTCCATTCTATGACTTCACACACCTCCATTGTGACTTCACACACCTCCATTATTTGACTTAACACACCTACATTCCGTGACTTCACTCACCTCCGTTCTATGACTTCACACACTTCCATTGTGACGTCACAAACCTCCATTCTATGACTTCACACACCTCCATTCTGACTTCACACACCTTCATTCTATGACTTCACACACCACCATTCTAAAACTTCACACACCTCCATTCTATGATTTCACATACCTCCATGCTATGACTTCACACAATTCCATTCTATGATTTCACACACCTCCATTCTGAGTTCACACACCTCCATTCTCTGACTTAACACACCTCCATTCTGACTTCACACACCTCCATTTCATGACTTCGCACACATCCTTTCTATGAGTTCACACACTTCCATTCTGTGACTTCACACACCTCCATTTTGAGTTGACACACCTCCATTCTTTGACTTCACAAACCTCCATTCTGACTTCACATGACTCCATTCTATGACTTCACACACCTCCATTCTCTGACTTCACACACCTCCATTCTATGACTTCACAGACCTCCGTTGTGACTTCACACACCTCCATTCTATGAGTTCACACACCTCCATTCTGACTTCACACACCTCCATTCTCTGACTTCACACACCTCCATTCTGACTTCACACAGCTCCATTCAGTGACTTCACAAAACTCCATTCTGTGATTTCCCACACCTCCATACTATGACTTCACACACCTCCATCAATGACTTCACACAACTCCATTCTGAGTTCACACACATCCATTCTATGACTTCACACACCTCCATTGTGTGACTTCACACACCTCCCTTCTGAGTTGACACATCTCAATTCTATGACTTCACACACTTTCATTGTGACATCACACACCTCCATTCTATAAGTTCACACACCTCCATTCTATGACTTCAAACTACTCCATTCTGACTTCACACACCTCCATTCTGTGACTTCGCACACCTCCATTCTGACTTCACACACCTCCATTCTATGAGTTCACACACCTCCATTCTGACTTCACACACCTCCATTTTTTGACTTCACACACTTTCATTGTGACGTCACATACCTCCATTCTACGAGTTTACACACTTCCATTCTGACTTCACACACCTCCATTCTATGACTTCACACACCTCCATTCTGACTTCACACACCTGCATTCTATGACTTCGCACACCTCCATTAGATGACTTCACGCACCTCCATTCTTTCACTTCACACACCTCCATTTTGACTTCACATACTTCCATTCTTTGACTTCATACACCTCCATTTGTGACTTCACACACCACCATTTTGACTTCACCCACCTCCATTATGTGACTTCACACACCTCCATTCCATGACTTCACACACCTCCATTCTATGAGTTCACACACCTCCATTTTGACTTCACTCACCTCCACTCTGTGACTTCACACTCCTCCATTCTATGACTTCCCACACCTACTTTCTATGACTTCACCCACATCCATTCTATGACTTCACACCTCCATTCTGACTTCACACACCTCCATTCTGTGTCTTCACACACCTCCATTCCATGACTTCACACACCTCCCTTCTATGACTTCACACACCTCCATTCTGTGACTTCTCACACCTCCATTCTGTAACTTCTCACACCTCCATTCTGTGACTTCACACACCTCCATTCTATGACTTCACACATCCATTTTGACTTCACACACCTCCAATATATGACTTCAAACACCTCCATTCCATGACTTCATACTCGTCCATTCTGTGAATTCACACACCTGCATTCTATGACTTCACACACCTCCATTCTATGACTTCACCCACCTCCAATCTATGGCTTCACACACCTCCATTCTCCGACTTCACACCCCTCCACTTTGACTTCACATACCTCCATTCTATGACTTCACAAACCTCCATTCTGTGACTTCACACACCTCCATTCTGTGACTTCACAAACCTACATTCTATGATTTCACACACCTCCATTCTATGACCTCACACACCTCCATTTTATGACGTCACACACCTCCATTTTGACTTCACACATCTCCATTATGTGACTTCACACACCTCGATTCGGTGACTTCACACACCTCCATTCTATGACTTCACACACCTCCATTCTGTGACTTCACACACTTCCATTGTGACGTCACACACCTCCATTCTATGAGTTCACACACCTCCATTCTGTGACTTCACACACCTCCTTTCTGTGTTCACACACCTCAATTCTGTGACTTCACACATCTCCATTCTGAGTTCACACACCTCCATTCTGTGACTTCACACACCTCCAATCTGAGTTCCCACACCTCCATTCTGTGACTTCACACACCTCCATTCTGACTTCACACAGGTCCATTCTATGACTTCACACACCCCAATTCTGTGACTTCACACACCTCCATTCTATGACTTCACACACCTTCATTCTTACTTCAAAAACATCCATTCTATAACCTCACACACCTCCATTCTATGACTTCACACACCTCCATTCTATGACTTCACACACCTCCATTGTGACTTCAGACACCTCCATTCTATGAGTTCACGCAGCTGCATACTATGACTTCACACACCTCCATTTATGACTTCACACACCTGCACTCTGAGTTCACACACCTCCATTCTGTGACTTACACACCTCCATTCTGACTTCACACACCTACATTCTGTGACTTCACACACCTCCATTCTATGACTTCACACACTTCCATTGTGCCGTCACACAACTCCATTCTATGAGTTCACACACCTCCATTCTATGACTTCACACACCACCATTCTGACTTCACACACCTCTATTCTATGACTACGCTCACCTCCGTTCTGACATCACACACCTCCACTCTATTACCTCACATTCCTCCATTCTGTGACTTCACACACCTCCATTCTATGACTTCACCCACTTCCATTGTGCCGTCACACACCTCCATTCTATGATTTCACACACCTCCATTCTTTGAATTCACACACCTCCATTCTGTGTTCACACACCTCAATTCTGTGACTTCACACACCTCCATTCTGACTTCACACACCTCTATTCTATGACTTCGCACACCTCCATTCTGACATAACCCACCTCCATTCTTTGACTACACAGAATTCGAATCTGTGACTTCACTCACCTCCACTCTATGACTTCACCCACCTCCATTCTATGATTTCCCACACCTAATTTCTATGACTTCACCTACCTCCATTCTATGATTTCACACCTCTATTCTGACTTCACACACCTCCATTCTGTGACTTCACACACCTTCTTTCTATGACTTCACACACCTGCATTCTATGACTTCACAAACCTTCATTCTTACTTCAGAAACACCCATTCTATGACTTCACACAGCTCCATTCTATGACTTCACAAACCTCCATTCTGTGATTTCACACACCTCCATTCTGAGTTCACACAACTCCATTCGTTGACATCACACACCTCCATTCTGACTTCACACACCTCCATTCTATGACTTCACACTTCCTTTCTATGACTTCACACACCTCCATTGTGTGACTTCACACACCTCCATTCTAAGACTTCACACACTTCCATTCTATGACTTCACACACCTCCATTCTGTAACTTCACACACCTCCATTCTGTAACTTCACACACCTCCATTCTATGACTTCACAGACCTCCTTTCTATGACTTCACACATCCATTTTGACTTCACACACCTCCAATATATGACTTCAAACAGCTCAATTCTGTGACTTCACACACATCCATTCTATGACTTCACACCCGTCCATTTTGTGACTTCACGCACCTCCATTCTATGAATTCACATACCTCCATTCTCCGACTTCACACCCCTCCAATTTGACTTCACATACCTCCATTCTATGACTTCACAAACCTCCATTCTATGACTTCACACACCTCCATTCTGTGACTTCACAAACCTCCATTTTATGATTTCACACACCTCCATTCTATGACTTCACACAACTCCATTTTATGACGTCACACACCTGCATTTTGACTTCACACACCTCCATTATGTGACTTCACACACCTCCCTTCGGTGACTTCACACACCTCCATTCTATGACTTCACACATCTACATTCTACGACTTCACACACCTCCATTCTATGACTTCACACACTTCCATTCTATGATTTCACTTACCTCCATGCTATGGCTTCACACAGCTGCATTCTGTGACTTCACACACCTCCATGCTGAGTTCACACACCTCCATTCTGTGACTTGACACACCTCCATTCTGACAACACACACCTCCATTTCATGACTTCGCACACCTCTATTCTATGACTTCACACACCTCCATTCTGTGACTTCACACACCTCCATTCTGAGTTGACACACCTCCATTCTGTGACTTCACACACCTCCATTCTGACTTCACACATCCCCATTCTATGACTTCACACACCTCCATTCTGTGACTTCACAAACCTACATTCTATGTCTTCACACACTTCCATTGTGACTTCACACACCTCCATTCTATGAGTTCACACACCTCCATTATGACTTCACCCACCTCCATTCTACGACGTCACACACCTCCTTTCTGATTTCACACACCTCCATTCTATGACTTCACACACTTCCATTCTATGATTTCACATACCTCCATGCTATAACTTCACACACCTCCATTCTGTGACTTCACACACCTCAATTCTATGACTTCACACACCTACATTCTGACTTCACACACCTCCTTTCGGTGGCTTCACACACCTCCATTCTATGACTTCACACACCTTCATTCTTACTTCAGAAATATCCATTCTATGAATTCACATACCTCCATTCTATGACTTCACAAACCTCCATTCTATGACTTCACACACCTCCATTCTATGACTTCACAAACTTTCATTCTATGATTTCACACACCTCCATTCTATGACTTCACAACCTCCATTTTATGACGTCACACACCTCCATTTTGACTTCACACACCTCCATTATGTGACTTCACTCACCTCCCTTCGGTGACTTCAAACACCTCCATTCTATGACTTCACACATTTAAATTCTATGATTTCACATACCTCCATGATATGACTTCACACAGCTCCATTCTGTGACTGCCCACACCTCCATTCAGAGTTCACACACCTCCATTCTGTGACTTAGCACACCTCCCTTCTGACTTCACACACCTCCATTTCATGACTTCGCACACCTCCATTCTATGACTTCACACACCTCCATTCTGTGACTTCAAACACCTCCATTCTGAGTTGACAAACCTCCATTCTGTGACTTCACACACCTACATTCTATGTCTTCACACACCTCCATTGTGACTTCACACACCTCCGTTCTATGAGTTCACACATCTCCATACTATTACCTCACAGACCTCGAATCTGTGACTTCCCTCACCTCCACTCTATGACTTCACACTCCTCCATTCTATGACTTTCCACACTTCCTTTCTATGAGTTCACCCACCTCCATCTATGATTTCACACCTCCATTCTGACTTCACACACCTCCATTCTGTGACTTCACACACCTCCATTTATGACTTCACCCACCTCCATTCTATGACTTCACACAACTCCATTCTGTGACTTCACACCCTCCATTCTATGACTTCACACACCTTCATTTTTCACAAACATCCGTTCTATGACTTCACAGACCTCCATTCTATGACTTCTCACACCTCCATACTGAGTTCACACACCTCCATTCTATGACTTTAGAAACCTCCATTCTGTGACTTCACACACCTCCATTCTGAGTTCACACAACTCCACTCGGTGACTTCACACACCTCCATTCTTACTTCACATACCTCCATTCTATGACTTCACATATTTCCATTCTATGATTTCACACACCTCAATTCTGGGACTTCACACACCTACATTCTTTGACTTCATACCCATCCATTCTATGACTTCACACACCTCCATTCTCCGACTTCACACCCCTCCAATTTGACTTCACAAACCTCCATTCTATGACTTCACAAACCTCCATTCTGTGACTTCACACAGCTCCATTCTGTGACCTCACAAACCTCCATTCTATGATTTCACCCATCTCCATTCTATGACTTCACACACCTCCATTTTATAACGTCACACACCTCCATTTTGACTTCACACACCTCCATTATGTGACTTCACACACCTCCATTCGGTGACTTCACACACCTCCATTTTATGACTTCACACATCTACATTCTATGACTTCACACACCTCCATTCTCTGACTTCACACAATTCCATTCTATGATTTCACATACCTCCATTCTAAGACTTCACACAGCTCCATTCTGTGACTTCACACACCTCTATTCTGTGACTTCACACACCTCCTTTCTGACTTCACACACCTCCATTCTTGCTTCACAAACCGTCATTATATGCCTTCACAAACCTATATTCTGTGACTTCACACACCTCCATTCTGTGACTTCACACACCTCTATTCTGTGACTTCACACACCTCCATTCTTTGCCTTCATCCTCCTCCATTCTATGACTTCACGCACTTCCATTGTGATTTCACACACCTCCATTCTATGAGTTCACACACTTCCATTCTGACTTTTTTCACCTCAATTCTATGACTTCACACACCTCCTTTGTGATTTCACACACCTCCATTTTGTGACTTCACACACCTCCATTCTATGATTCCAACACCTCCATTGTGAATTGACACACCTCCATTCTGTGACTTAACACACCTCCATTCTGACTTCACACCCCTTCATTCTATGACTTCCACACCTCCACTCTGTGACTTCACACACCACCATTCTATGACTTCACACACCTCCATTGTGACTTCACACACCTCCATTCTATGAGTTCACACACCTCCATTCTGACTTCACTCACCTCCATTCGATGACTTCACACACCTCCATTCTTTGAATTCACACACCTCCATTTTGACTTCACATTCCTCCATTTTGTGACTTCATACACCTCCATTTGTGACTTCACACACCACCTTTTTGACTTCACACACGTACATTATGTGACGTCACACACCTCCATTCTGTGATTTCACACACCTCCATTTTGACTTCACACACTTCCATTCTGTGACTTCACAAACCTCCATTCTGTGACTTCACACATCACCATTCTGAGTTCACACACCTCCATTCTGTGACTTCACACACCTCAATTCTGACTGCACACACCTCCATTCTATGACTTCACACAATTCCATTCTATGACTTCACACACCTCCATTCTCTGACTTCACACACCTCCATTGTGAGTTCACACACCTCCCTTCTGTGACTTCACACACCACCATTCTGTGACTTCACACACCTCCATTCTATGACTTCACACACCTCCATTCTGTGACTTCACACACCTCCATTCTGAGTTCACACACCTCCAATCTCTGACTTCACACACCTGCATTCAGCGACTTCACACACCTCCATTCTATGACTTCACACACCTCCATTCTATGACTTCACACACCTCCATTTTGTGACTTCACATATCTCCATTCTGTGACTTCACACACCTCCATTCTGTGACTTCACACAACTCCCTTCTGTGACTTCACATACCTCCATTCTATGACTTCACACACCTGCATTCTTTGACTTCACACACCTCCATTCTATGACTTCACACACCTCCATTCTATGACTTGACACACCTCCATTGTGACTTCACACATCTCCATTCTATGAGTTCACACACCTTCATTCTGACTTCACACACCTCCATTCTAGGACTTCACACACCTCCATTCTGACTTCACACAGCTCCATTCTGTGGCATCACAAAACTCCATTCTATGATTTCACACACCTTCATACAATGACTTCACACACCTACATCTATGACTTCACACACCTCCATTCTGTGACTTCACGCACCTCCATTCTTACTTCACACACCTCCATTGTATGACTTCCCACACGTCCATTCTGTGACTTCACACACCTGCATTCTATGACTTCACATACTTCCATTGTGACGTCACACACCTCCATTCTATGAGTTCACACACCACCATTCTATGACTTCACACTCCTCCATTCTGACTTCCCTCACCTCCACTCTATGACTTCACACTCCTCCATTCTATGACTTCCTACACTTCCTTCCTATGACTTCGCCCACCTCCATCTATGACTTCACACCTCCATTCTGACTTTACACACCTCCATTCTGTGACTTCACAGAACTCCATTTATGACTTCACACTCCTCCGTTCTATGACTTCACACACCTCCATTCTATGACTTCACACATCGCCATTCTGTGACTTCACACACCTACATTCTGAGTTCACAAACCTCCATTCTGTGATTTCACAGTCCTCCATTCTAGGACTTCACACACCTCCATTCTTATTTCACAAACCTTCATTCTATGACTTCACACACCTCCAACCTATGACGTCACACACCTACATTCTGTGACTTCACACACCTCCATTCTGTGACTTCACACACCTCAATTCTGTGACTTCACACACCTCCATTCTGACTTCACACACCTCCATTCTATGACTTCACACACCTCCATTCTATGATTTCACACGCCTCCATTCTGTGACTTTACCCATCTCCATTCTATGACTTCACACACTTCCATTGTGATTTCACACACCTCCATTCTATGAGTTCACACACTTCCATTCTGACTTCACTCACCTCAATTCTATGACTTCCCACACCTCCATTGTGATTTCACCCACCTCCATTTTGTGACTTCACACAC
This sequence comes from Megascapheus bottae, assembly GCF_031878675.1. Taxonomy (NCBI): domain Eukaryota; kingdom Metazoa; phylum Chordata; class Mammalia; order Rodentia; family Geomyidae; genus Megascapheus; species Megascapheus bottae. The sequence continues at coordinate 23,083 of NW_028327713.1, read as the reverse complement.
CTCCATTCTATGATTTCAAACACCTCCATTGTGAATTCACACACCTCCATTCTGTGCCTTAGCACACCTCCATTCTGACTTCACACACCTTCATTCTATGACTTCCACACCTCCATTCTGTGACTTCACACACCACCATTCTATGACTTCACACACCTCCATTGTGACTTCACTCACCTCCATTCTATGAGTTCACACACCTCCATTCTGACTTCACACACCTCCATTCTATGACATCACACACCTCCATTCTGACTTCACACACCTCCATTCTATGACTTCGCACACCTCCATACTGACTTAACACACCTCCATTCTGTGACTTCACACACCTCCATTAAATGACTTCACACACATCCATTCGATGACTTCACACACCTCCATTTTGACTTCACACAGCTCCATTCTGTGGCATCACAAAACTCCATTCTATGATTTCACACACGTTCATACTATGACTTCACACACCTACATCTATGAATTCACACACCTCCATTGTATGACTTCCCACACGTTCATTCTGTGACTTCAAACACCTGCATTCTATGACTTCACACACTTCCATTGTGACGTCTCACACCTCCATTCTATGAGTTCACACACCTCCATTCTATGACTTCACACTCCTCCATTCTGACTTCACACACCTCCATTCTATGACCTCACAGACCTGGAATCTGTGACTTCCCTCACCTCCACTCTATGACTTCACACTCCTCCATTCTATGACTTCCTACACTTCCTTCCTATGACTTCGCCCACCTCCATCTATGACTTCACACCTCCATTCTGACTTCACACACCTCCATTCTGTGACTTCACAGAACTCCATTTATGACTTCACACACCTCCATTCTATGACTTCACACACCTCCATTCTATGACTTCACACACCTCCATTCAGTGACTTCACACCCTACATTCTGACTTCACATACCCTCATTCTTACTTCACAAACATCCATTCTATGACTTCACACACCTCCATTCTGTGACTTCACATACCTCCATTCTGTGTTCACACACCTAAATTCTGTGACTTCACCCACCTCCATTCTGACTTCACACACCTCCTTTCTATGACTTCACACACCTCCATTCTATGACTTCACACACCTCCATTCTGTGACTTCACACACCTCCATTCTGAGTTCACAAACCTCCATTCTGTGAATTCACACACCTCCATTCTGACCTCACACATCTACATTTTATGACTTCACACACATCCATACTGTGACTTCACACATCTCCATTCTATGACTTCACACACCTCCATTCTTACTTCACAAACCTTCATTCTATGACTTCATACACCTCCATTCTATGACTTCACACACTTCCATTGTGACGTTACACACCTCCATTCTATGAGTTCACACACCTCCATTCTGTGACTTCACACACCTTCATTCTGACTTCACACACCTCCATTCTATGACTTCACAGACCTCGAATCTGTGACTTCCCTCACCTACACTCAATGTCTTCGAACTCCTCCATTCTCAGACTTCCCACACTTCCTTTCTATGACTTCACCCACGTCCATCTACGACGTCACACCTCCATTCTGACTTCACACACCTAGATTCTGTGACTTCACACACCTCCATTTATGACTTCACACACTTCCATTCTATGACTTCACACACCTCCATTCTATGACTTCACACACGTCCATTCTGTGACTTCACATCCTCCATTCTATGACTTCACACACCTTCATTCTTACTTCACAAACATCCGTTCTATGACTTCACACACCTCCATTCTGTGACTTCACACACCTCCATTCTGACTTCACACACCTCCTTTCTATGACTTCAAACACCTTCATTCTATAACTTCACACACCTCCATTATGTGACTTCACACACCTCCATTCTGAGTTCACAAACCTCCATTCTATGACTTCACACACCTCCATTCTATGACTTCACACACCTCCATTCTTACTTCACAAACCTTCATTCTATGACTTCACACACCTCCATTCTATGACGTCACACACCTACATTCTGTGACTTCACACACCTCCATTCTGTGACTTCACACACCTCCATTCTGTGACTTCACACACCTCCATTCTGACTTCACACACCTCCATTCTGTGACTTCACACACCTCCATTCTATGAGTTCACACACCTCCATTCTATGACTTCACTCTCCTCCATTCTGACTTCACACACCTCCATTCTATGATTTCACAGACCTGGAATCTGTGAATTCCCTAACCTCCACTCTATGACTTCACACTCCTCCATTCTATGACTTCCTACACTTCCTTCCTATGACTTCCCCCCCTCAATCTATGATTTACACCTCCATTCTGACTTCACACACCTCCATTCTGTGACTTCACAGAACTCCATTGATGACTTCACGCACCTCCATTCTATGACTTCACACACCTCCATTCTATGACTTCACACACCTCCATTCTGTGACTTCACACCCCTCCATTCTGAGTTCACACACCTCCATTCTATGACTCCACACACCTCCATTCTAGGACTTCCCACACCTCCATTCTGTGACTTCACACACTTCCATTGTGATTTCACACACCTCCATTCTATGAGTTCACACACTTCCATTCTGACTTCACTCACCTCAATTCTATGACTTCCCACACCTCCATTGTGATTTCACACACCTCCATTTTGTGACTTCACACACCTCCATTCTATGATTTCAAACACCTCCATTGTGAATTCACACACCTCCATTCTGTGACTTAGCACACCTCCATTCTGACTTCACACACCTTCATTCTATGAATTCCACACCTCCATTCTGTGACTTCACAAACCACCATTGTATGACTTCACACACCTCCATACTGACTTCACACACCTCCATTCTATGACATCACACATCTCCATTCTGACTTCACACACCTCCATTCTATGAGTTCACACACCTGCATTCTATGATTTCACACTCCTCCATTCTGACTTCAAACCCCTCCATTCTATGACTTCCTACACTTCCTTCCTATGACTTCCCCCACCTCCATCTATGACTTCACACCTCCATTCTGACTTCACACACCTACATTCTGCGACTTCACAGAACTCCATTTATGACTTCACACACCTCCATTCTATGACTTCACACACCTCCATTCTATGACTTCACACACCTCCATTCTGTGACTTCACACCCTACATTCTATGACTTCACATACCTTCATTCTTACTTCACAAACATCCATTCTATGACTTCACACACCTCCATTCCATGACTTCACACACCTCCATTCTATGAGTTCACACACCTCCATTCTGACTTCACACAGCTCCATTCTGTTACTTCACAAAACTCCATTCTATGATTTCACACACCTCCATACTATGACTTCACACACCTCCATCTATGACTTCACACACCTCCATTCTGAGTTCACACACCTCCATTCTGTGACTGCACGGACCTCCATTCTGATTTCACACACATCCATAGTATGACTTCACACACCTCCATTCTGTGACTTCACACACCTCCATTATGTGACTTCACACAATTCCATTGTGACGTCACACATCTCCATTCTATGAGTTCAAACACCTACATTCTAGGACTTCACACACCTCCATTCTGACTTCACACACCTCCATTCTATGACTTCACAGAACTCGAAACTGTGACTTCACTCACCTCTACTCTATGACTTCACACTCCTCCATTCTATGACTCACACACCTCCATTCTATGACTTCACACACCTTAATTCTTACATCACAAACATCCGTTCTATGAGTTCACAGACCTCCATTCTATGACTTCACAAACCTCCATTCTGTGACTTCGCACACCTCCATTCTGAGTTCACACAAATCCATTCGGTGACTTCACACACCTCCATTCTGACTTCACACACCTCCATTCTATGACTTCACACACTTCCATTCTATGACTTCACACACCTCCATTCTGTGACTTCACAAACCTCCATTCTGACTTCACACACCTCCATTCTATGACTTCACACACTTCCATTCTATGACTTCACACACCTCCATTCTATGACTTCACACACCTCCATTCTGAGTTCACACACCTCCATTCTATGACTTTAGAAACCTCCAATCTGTGACTTCACACACCTCCATTCTGAGTTCACACAACTCCATTCGGTGACTTCACACACTTCCATTGTGACTTCACACACCTCCATTCTATGACTTCACACATTTCCATTCTATGATTTCACACACCTCAATTCTGGGATTACACACACCTACATTCTTTGACTTCATACCAGTCCATTCTGTGACTTCACACACCTCCATTCTATGACTTCACACACCTCCATTCTAAGACTTCACCCATCTCCATTCTATGACTTCACACACCTCCATTGTCCGACTTCACACCCCTCTAATTTGACTTCACAAACCACCAATCTATGACTTCACAAATCTCCATTCTATGACTTCACACAGCTCCATTCTGTGACCTCACAAACCTCCATTCTATGATTTGACACATCTCCATTCTATGACTTCACACACCTCCATTTTATGACGTCACACACCTCCATTTTGACTTCACACACCTCCATTATGTGACTTCACACACCTCCATTCGGTGACTTCACACACCTCCATTTTATGACTTCACACATCTACATTCTATGACTTCACACACCTCCATTCTCTGACTTCACACAATTCCATTCTATGATTTCACATACCTCCATGCTCTGACTTCACACAGCTCCATTCTGTGATTTCACACACCTCCATTCAGAGTTCACAAACCTCCATTCTCTGACTTAACACACCTCCATTCTGACTTCACACAAATCCATTTCATGACTTCGCACACCTCCATTCTATGACTTCACACACCTCCAATCTGTGACTTCACACACCTCCGTTCTGTGTTGACACACCTCCATTCTGTGACTTCACACACCTCTATTCTGACTTCACACACCTCCATTCTATGACTTCACACACCTCCATTCTTTGACTTCACACACCTCCATTCTATGACTTCACAGACCTCCCTTGTGACTTCACACACCTCCATTCTATGACTTCAAACACCTCCATTCTTTTATTTCACACAACTGCATTGTGACTTCACACACCTCCATTCCATGAGTTCAAACACCTGCATTGTGACTTCACACACCTCCATTCTATGAATTCACACACCTCCATTGTGACTTCACACACCTCCATTATATGACTTCACACACCTACATTCCGTGACTTCACTCACCTCCATTCTATGACTTCACACACTTCCATTGTGATGTCACAAACCTCCATTCTATGAGTTCACACACATCCATTCTATGAGTTCACACACCTCCATTCTGACTTCACACACCTTCATTCTATGACTTCTCACACCTCCATTCTAAATCTTCACACACCTCCATTCTATGATTTCATATACCTCCATGCTATGACTTCACACAATTCCATTCTATGATTTCACACACCTCCATTCTGAGTTCACACACCTCCATTCTCTGACTTAACACACCTCCATTCTGACTTCACACACCTCCATTTCATGACTTCGCACACATCCTTTCCATGAGTTCACACACTTCCACTCTGTGACTTCACACACCTCCATTTTGAGTTGACACACCTCCATTCTTTGATTTCACAAACCTCCATTCTGACTTCACATGACTCCATTCTATGACGTCACACACCTCCATTCTCTGACTTCACACAACCTCCATTCTGTGACTTCACAGACCTCCGTAGTGACTTCACACACCTCCATTCTATGAGTTCACACACCTCCATTCTGACTTCACACACCTCCATTTTCTGACTTCACACACCTCCATTCTGACTTCACACAGCTCCATTCTGTGACTTCACAAAACTCCATTCTATGATTTCCCACACCTCCATACTATGACTTCACACACCTCCATCAATGACTTCACACAACTCCATTCTGAGTTCACACACATCCATTCTATGACTTCACACACCTCCATTGTGTGACTTCACACACCTCCATTCTGAGTTGACACATCTCAATTCTATGAGTTCACACACCTCCATTCTGACTTCACACACCTCCATTCTTTGACTTCACACACTTTCATTGTGACGTCACATACCTCCATTCTATGAGTTCACACACCTCCATTCTATGACTTCACACTCCTCCATTCTGACTTCACACACCTCCATTCTGTGACTTCGCACACCTCCATTCTGACTTCACACACCTCCATTCTATGAGTTCACACACCACCATTCTATGACTTCACACTCCTCCATTCTGACTTCACACACCTCCATTCTATGACTTCAGAGACCTCTAATCTGTGACTTCCCTCACCTCCACTCTATGACTTCACACTCCTCCATTCTATGACTTCCTACACTTCCTTCCTATGACTTCGCCCACCTCCATCTATGACTTCACACCTCCATTCTGACTTCACACACCTCCATTCTGTGACTTCACAGAACTCCATTTATGACTTCACACTCCTCCGTTCTATGACTTCACACACCTCCATTCTATGACTTCACACATCGCCATTCTGTGACTTCACACACCTACATTCTGAGTTCACAAACCTCCATTCTGTGATTTCACAGTCCTCCATTCTATGACTTCACACACCTCCATTCTTATTTCACAAACCTTCATTCTATGACTTCACTCACCTCCATCCTATGACGTCACACACCTACATTCTGTGACTTCACACACCTCCATTCTGTGACCTCACACACCTCAATTCTGTGACTTCACACACCTCCATTTTGACTTCACACACCTCCATTCTATGACTTCACACACCTCCATTCTATGATTTCACACGCCTCCATTCTGTGACTTTACCCATCTCCATTCTATGACTTCACACACTTCCATTGTGATTTCACACACCTCCATTCTATGAGTTCACACACTTCCATTCTGACTTCACTCACCTCAATTCTATGACTTCCCACACCTCCATTGTGATTTCACCGACCTCCATTTTGTGACTTCACACACCTCCATTCTATGATTTCAAACACCTCCATTGTGAATTCACACACCTCCATTCTGTGCCTTAGCACACCTCCATTCTGACTTCACACACCTTCATTCTATGACTTCCACACCTCCATTCTGTGACTTCACACACCACCATTCTATGACTTCACACACCTCCATTGTGACTTCACTCACCTCCATTCTATGAGTTCACACACCTCCATTCTGACTTCACACACCTCCATTCTATGACATCACACACCTCCATTCTGACTTCACACACCTCCATTCTATGACTTCGCACACCTCCATACTGACTTAACACACCTCCATTCTGTGACTTCACACACCTCCATTAAATGACTTCACACACATCCATTCGATGACTTCACACACCTCCATTTTGACTTCACACAGCTCCATTCTGTGGCATCACAAAACTCCATTCTATGATTTCACACACGTTCATACTATGACTTCACACACCTACATCTATGAATTCACACACCTCCATTGTATGACTTCCCACACGTTCATTCTGTGACTTCAAACACCTGCATTCTATGACTTCACACACTTCCATTGTGACGTCTCACACCTCCATTCTATGAGTTCACACACCTCCATTCTATGACTTCACACTCCTCCATTCTGACTTCACACACCTCCATTCTATGACCTCACAGACCTGGAATCTGTGACTTCCCTCACCTCCACTCTATGACTTCACACTCCTCCATTCTATGACTTCCTACACTTCCTTCCTATGACTTCGCCCACCTCCATCTATGACTTCACACCTCCATTCTGACTTCACACACCTCCATTCTGTGACTTCACAGAACTCCATTTATGACTTCACACACCTCCATTCTATGACTTCACACACCTCCATTCTATGACTTCACACACCTCCATTCAGTGACTTCACACCCTACATTCTGACTTCACATACCCTCATTCTTACTTCACAAACATCCGTTCTATGACTTCACACACCTCCATTCTGTGACTTCACACACCTCCATTCTGACTTCACACACCTCCTTTCTATGACTTCAAACACCTTCATTCTATAACTTCACACACCTCCATTATGTGACTTCACACACCTCCATTCTGAGTTCACAAACCTCCATTCTATGACTTCACACACCTCCATTCTATGACTTCACACACCTCCATTCTTACTTCACAAACCTTCATTCTATGACTTCACACACCTCCATTCTATGACGTCACACACCTACATTCTGTGACTTCACACACCTCCATTCTGTGACTTCACACACCTCCATTCTGTGACTTCACACACCTCCATTCTGACTTCACACACCTCCATTCTGTGACTTCACACACCTCCATTCTATGAGTTCACACACCTCCATTCTATGACTTCACTCTCCTCCATTCTGACTTCACACACCTCCATTCTATGATTTCACAGACCTGGAATCTGTGAATTCCCTAACCTCCACTCTATGACTTCACACTCCTCCATTCTATGACTTCCTACACTTCCTTCCTATGACTTCCCCCCCTCAATCTATGATTTACACCTCCATTCTGACTTCACACACCTCCATTCTGTGACTTCACAGAACTCCATTGATGACTTCACGCACCTCCATTCTATGACTTCACACACCTCCATTCTATGACTTCACACACCTCCATTCTGTGACTTCACACCCCTCCATTCTGAGTTCACACACCTCCATTCTATGACTCCACACACCTCCATTCTAGGACTTCCCACACCTCCATTCTGTGACTTCACACACTTCCATTGTGATTTCACACACCTCCATTCTATGAGTTCACACACTTCCATTCTGACTTCACTCACCTCAATTCTATGACTTCCCACACCTCCATTGTGATTTCACACACCTCCATTTTGTGACTTCACACACCTCCATTCTATGATTTCAAACACCTCCATTGTGAATTCACACACCTCCATTCTGTGACTTAGCACACCTCCATTCTGACTTCACACACCTTCATTCTATGAATTCCACACCTCCATTCTGTGACTTCACAAACCACCATTGTATGACTTCACACACCTCCATACTGACTTCACACACCTCCATTCTATGACATCACACATCTCCATTCTGACTTCACACACCTCCATTCTATGAGTTCACACACCTGCATTCTATGATTTCACACTCCTCCATTCTGACTTCAAACCCCTCCATTCTATGACTTCCTACACTTCCTTCCTATGACTTCCCCACCTCCATCTATGACTTCACACCTCCATTCTGACTTCACACACCTACATTCTGCGACTTCACAGAACTCCATTTATGACTTCACACACCTCCATTCTATGACTTCACACACCTCCATTCTATGACTTCACACACCTCCATTCTGTGACTTCACACCCTACATTCTATGACTTCACATACCTTCATTCTTACTTCACAAACATCCATTCTATGACTTCACACACCTCCATTCCATGACTTCACACACCTCCATTCTATGAGTTCACACACCTCCATTCTGACTTCACACAGCTCCATTCTGTTACTTCACAAAACTCCATTCTATGATTTCACACACCTCCATACTATGACTTCACACACCTCCATCTATGACTTCACACACCTCCATTCTGAGTTCACACACCTCCATTCTGTGACTGCACGGACCTCCATTCTGATTTCACACACATCCATAGTATGACTTCACACACCTCCATTCTGTGACTTCACACACCTCCATTATGTGACTTCACACAATTCCATTGTGACGTCACACATCTCCATTCTATGAGTTCAAACACCTACATTCTAGGACTTCACACACCTCCATTCTGACTTCACACACCTCCATTCTATGACTTCACAGAACTCGAAACTGTGACTTCACTCACCTCTACTCTATGACTTCACACTCCTCCATTCTATGACTCACACACCTCCATTCTATGACTTCACACACCTTAATTCTTACATCACAAACATCCGTTCTATGAGTTCACAGACCTCCATTCTATGACTTCACAAACCTCCATTCTGTGACTTCGCACACCTCCATTCTGAGTTCACACAATCCATTCGGTGACTTCACACACCTCCATTCTGACTTCACACACCTCCATTCTATGACTTCACACACTTCCATTCTATGACTTCACACACCTCCATTCTGTGACTTCACAAACCTCCATTCTGACTTCACACACCTCCATTCTATGACTTCACACACTTCCATTCTATGACTTCACACACCTCCATTCTATGACTTCACACACCTCCATTCTGAGTTCACACACCTCCATTCTATGACTTTAGAAACCTCCAATCTGTGACTTCACACACCTCCATTCTGAGTTCACACAACTCCATTCGGTGACTTCACACACTTCCATTGTGACTTCACACACCTCCATTCTATGACTTCACACATTTCCATTCTATGATTTCACACACCTCAATTCTGGGACTACACACACCTACATTCTTTGACTTCATACCAGTCCATTCTGTGACTTCACACACCTCCATTCTATGACTTCACACACCTCCATTCTAAGACTTCACCCATCTCCATTCTATGACTTCACACACCTCCATTGTCCGACTTCACACCCCTCTAATTTGACTTCACAAACCACCAATCTATGACTTCACAAATCTCCATTCTGTGACTTCACACAGCTCCATTCTGTGACCTCACAAACCTCCATTCTATGATTTGACACATCTCCATTCTATGACTTCACACACCTCCATTTTATGACGTCACACACCTCCATTTTGACTTCACACACCTCCATTATGTGACTTCACACACCTCCATTCGGTGACTTCACACACCTCCATTTTATGACTTCACACATCTACATTCTATGACTTCACACACCTCCATTCTCTGACTTCACACAATTCCATTCTATGATTTCACATACCTCCATGCTCTGACTTCACACAGCTCCATTCTGTGATTTCACACACCTCCATTCAGAGTTCACAAACCTCCATTCTCTGACTTAACACACCTCCATTCTGACTTCACACAAATCCATTTCATGACTTCGCACACCTCCATTCTATGACTTCACACACCTCCAATCTGTGACTTCACACACCTCCGTTCTGTGTTGACACACCTCCATTCTGTGACTTCACACACCTCTATTCTGACTTCACACACCTCCATTCTATGACTTCACACACCTCCATTCTTTGACTTCACACACCTCCATTCTATGACTTCACAGACCTCCCTTGTGACTTCACACACCTCCATTCTATGACTTCAAACACCTCCATTCTTTTATTTCACACAACTGCATTGTGACTTCACACACCTCCATTCCATGAGTTCAAACACCTGCATTGTGACTTCACACACCTCCATTCTATGAATTCACACACCTCCATTGTGACTTCACACACCTCCATTATATGACTTCACACACCTACATTCCGTGACTTCACTCACCTCCATTCTATGACTTCACACACTTCCATTGTGATGTCACAAACCTCCATTCTATGAGTTCACACACATCCATTCTATGAGTTCACACACCTCCATTCTGACTTCACACACCTTCATTCTATGACTTCTCACACCTCCATTCTAAATCTTCACACACCTCCATTCTATGATTTCATATACCTCCATGCTATGACTTCACACAATTCCATTCTATGATTTCACACACCTCCATTCTGAGTTCACACACCTCCATTCTCTGACTTAACACACCTCCATTCTGACTTCACACACCTCCATTTCATGACTTCGCACACATCCTTTCCATGAGTTCACACACTTCCACTCTGTGACTTCACACACCTCCATTTTGAGTTGACACACCTCCATTCTTTGATTTCACAAACCTCCATTCTGACTTCACATGACTCCATTCTATGACGTCACACACCTCCATTCTCTGACTTCACACAACCTCCATTCTGTGACTTCACAGACCTCCGTAGTGACTTCACACACCTCCATTCTATGAGTTCACACACCTCCATTCTGACTTCACACACCTCCATTTTCTGACTTCACACACCTCCATTCTGACTTCACACAGCTCCATTCTGTGACTTCACAAAACTCCATTCTATGATTTCCCACACCTCCATACTATGACTTCACACACCTCCATCAATGACTTCACACAACTCCATTCTGAGTTCACACACATCCATTCTATGACTTCACACACCTCCATTGTGTGACTTCACACACCTCCATTCTGAGTTGACACATCTCAATTCTATGAGTTCACACACCTCCATTCTGACTTCACACACCTCCATTCTTTGACTTCACACACTTTCATTGTGACGTCACATACCTCCATTCTATGAGTTCACACACCTCCATTCTATGACTTCACACTCCTCCATTCTGACTTCACACACCTCCATTCTGTGACTTCGCACACCTCCATTCTGACTTCACACACCTCCATTCTATGAGTTCACACACCACCATTCTATGACTTCACACTCCTCCATTCTGACTTCACACACCTCCATTCTATGACTTCAGAGACCTCTAATCTGTGACTTCCCTCACCTCCACTCTATGACTTCACACTCCTCCATTCTATGACTTCCTACACTTCCTTCCTATGACTTCGCCCACCTCCATCTATGACTTCACACCTCCATTCTGACTTCACACACCTCCATTCTGTGACTTCACAGAACTCCATTTATGACTTCACACTCCTCCGTTCTATGACTTCACACACCTCCATTCTATGACTTCACACATCGCCATTCTGTGACTTCACACACCTACATTCTGAGTTCACAAACCTCCATTCTGTGATTTCACAGTCCTCCATTCTATGACTTCACACACCTCCATTCTTATTTCACAAACCTTCATTCTATGACTTCACTCACCTCCATCCTATGACGTCACACACCTACATTCTGTGACTTCACACACCTCCATTCTGTGACCTCACACACCTCAATTCTGTGACTTCACACACCTCCATTTTGACTTCACACACCTCCATTCTATGACTTCACACACCTCCATTCTATGATTTCACACGCCTCCATTCTGTGACTTTACCCATCTCCATTCTATGACTTCACACACTTCCATTGTGATTTCACACACCTCCATTCTATGAGTTCACACACTTCCATTCTGACTTCACTCACCTCAATTCTATGACTTCCCACACCTCCATTGTGATTTCACCGACCTCCATTTTGTGACTTCACACACCTCCATTCTATGATTTCAAACACCTCCATTGTGAATTCACACACCTCCATTCTGTGCCTTAGCACACCTCCATTCTGACTTCACACACCTTCATTCTATGACTTCCACACCTCCATTCTGTGACTTCACACACCACCATTCTATGACTTCACACACCTCCATTGTGACTTCACTCACCTCCATTCTATGAGTTCACACACCTCCATTCTGACTTCACACACCTCCATTCTATGACATCACACACCTCCATTCTGACTTCACACACCTCCATTCTATGACTTCGCACACCTCCATACTGACTTAACACACCTCCATTCTGTGACTTCACACACCTCCATTAAATGACTTCACACACATCCATTCGATGACTTCACACACCTCCATTTTGACTTCACACAGCTCCATTCTGTGGCATCACAAAACTCCATTCTATGATTTCACACACGTTCATACTATGACTTCACACACCTACATCTATGAATTCACACACCTCCATTGTATGACTTCCCACACGTTCATTCTGTGACTTCAAACACCTGCATTCTATGACTTCACACACTTCCATTGTGACGTCTCACACCTCCATTCTATGAGTTCACACACCTCCATTCTATGACTTCACACTCCTCCATTCTGACTTCACACACCTCCATTCTATGACCTCACAGACCTGGAATCTGTGACTTCCCTCACCTCCACTCTATGACTTCACACTCCTCCATTCTATGACTTCCTACACTTCCTTCCTATGACTTCGCCCACCTCCATCTATGACTTCACACCTCCATTCTGACTTCACACACCTCCATTCTGTGACTTCACAGAACTCCATTTATGACTTCACACACCTCCATTCTATGACTTCACACACCTCCATTCTATGACTTCACACACCTCCATTCAGTGACTTCACACCCTACATTCTGACTTCACATACCCTCATTCTTACTTCACAAACATCCATTCTATGACTTCACACACCTCCATTCTGTGACTTCACATACCTCCATTCTGTGTTCACACACCTAAATTCTGTGACTTCACCCACCTCCATTCTGACTTCACACACCTCCTTTCTATGACTTCACACACCTCCATTCTATGACTTCACACACCTCCATTCTGTGACTTCACACACCTCCATTCTGAGTTCACAAACCTCCATTCTGTGAATTCACACACCTCCATTCTGACCTCACACAGCTACATTTTATGACTTCACACACATCCATACTGTGACTTCACACATCTCCATTCTATGACTTCACACACCTCCATTCTTACTTCACAAACCTTCATTCTATGACTTCATACACCTCCATTCTATGACTTCACACACTTCCATTGTGACGTTACACACCTCCATTCTATGAGTTCACACACCTCCATTCTGTGACTTCACACACCTTCATTCTGACTTCACACACCTCCATTCTATGACTTCACAGACCTCGAATCTGTGACTTCCCTCACCTACACTCAATGACTTCGAACTCCTCCATTCTCAGACTTCCCACACTTCCTTTCTATGAGTTCACACACCTCCATTCTATGACTTCACTCTCCTCCATTCTGACTTCACACACCTCCATTCTATGACTTCACAGACCTGGAATCTGTGAATTCCCTAACCTCCACTCTATGACTTCACACTCCTCCATTCTATGACTTCCTACACTTCCTTCCTATGACTTCCCCCCCTCAATCTATGATTTACACCTCCATTCTGACTTCACACACCTCCATTCTGTGACTTCACAGAACTCCATTGATGACTTCACGCACCTCCATTCTATGACTTCACACACCTCCATTCTATGACTTCACACACCTCCATTCTGTGACTTCACACACCTCCATTCTGAGTTCACACACCTCCATTCTATGACTCCACACACCTCCATTCTAGGACTTCCCACACCTCCATTCTGTGACTTCACACACTTCCATTGTGATTTCACACACCTCCATTCTATGAGTTCACACACTTCCATTCTGACTTCACTCACCTCAATTCTATGACTTCCCACACCTCCATTGTGATTTCACACACCTCCATTTTGTGACTTCACACACCTCCATTCTATGATTTCAAACACCTCCATTGTGAATTCACACACCTCCATTCTGTGACTTAGCACACCTCCATTCTGACTTCACACACCTTCATTCTATGAATTCCACACCTCCATTCTGTGACTTCACAAACCACCATTGTATGACTTCACACACCTCCATACTGACTTCACACACCTCCATTCTATGACATCACACATCTCCATTCTGACTTCACACACCTCCATTCTATGAGTTCACACACCTGCATTCTATGATTTCACACTCCTCCATTCTGACTTCAAACCCCTCCATTCTATGACTTCCTACACTTCCTTCCTATGACTTCCCCCACCTCCATCTATGACTTCACACCTCCATTCTGACTTCACACACCTACATTCTGCGACTTCACAGAACTCCATTTATGACTTCACACACCTCCATTCTATGACTTCACACACCTCCATTCTATGACTTCACACACCTCCATTCTGTGACTTCACACCCTACATTCTATGACTTCACATACCTTCATTCTTACTTCACAAACATCCATTCTATGACTTCACACACCTCCATTCCATGACTTCACACACCTCCATTCTATGAGTTCACACACCTCCATTCTGACTTCACACAGCTCCATTCTGTTACTTCACAAAACTCCATTCTATGATTTCACACACCTCCATACTATGACTTCACACACCTCCATCTATGACTTCACACACCTCCATTCTGAGTTCACACACCTCCATTCTGTGACTGCACGGACCTCCATTCTGATTTCACACACATCCATAGTATGACTTCACACACCTCCATTCTGTGACTTCACACACCTCCATTATGTGACTTCACACAATTCCATTGTGACGTCACACATCTCCATTCTATGAGTTCAAACACCTACATTCTAGGACTTCACACACCTCCATTCTGACTTCACACACCTCCATTCTATGACTTCACAGAACTCGAAACTGTGACTTCACTCACCTCTACTCTATGACTTCACACTCCTCCATTCTATGACTCACACACCTCCATTCTATGACTTCACACACCTTAATTCTTACATCACAAACATCCGTTCTATAAGTTCACAGACCTCCATTCTATGACTTCACAAACCTCCATTCTGTGACTTCGCACACCTCCATTCTGAGTTGACACAAATCCATTCGGTGACTTCACACACCTCCATTCTGACTTCACACACCTCCATTCTATGACTTCACACACTTCCATTCTATGACTTCACACACCTCCATTCTGTGACTTCACAAACCTCCATTCTGACTTCACACACCTCCATTCTATGACTTCACACACTTCCATTCTATGACTTCACACACCTCCATTCTATGACTTCACACACCTCCATTCTGAGTTCACACACCTCCATTCTATGACTTTAGAAACCTCCAATCTGTGACTTCACACACCTCCATTCTGAGTTCACACAACTCCATTCGGTGACTTCACACACTTCCATTGTGACTTCACACACCTCCATTCTATGACTTCACACATTTCCATTCTATGATTTCACACACCTCAATTCTGGACTACACACACCTACATTCTTTGACTTCATACCAGTCCATTCTGTGACTTCACACACCTCCATTCTATGACTTCACACACCTCCATTCTAAGACTTCACCCATCTCCATTCTATGACTTCACACACCTCCATTGTCCGACTTCACACCCCTCTAATTTGACTTCACAAACCACCAATCTATGACTTCACAAATCTCCATTCTGTGACTTCACACAGCTCCATTCTGTGACCTCACAAACCTCCATTCTATGATTTGACACATCTCCATTCTATGACTTCACACACCTCCATTTTATGACGTCACACACCTCCATTTTGACTTCACACACCTCCATTATGTGACTTCACACACCTCCATTCGGTGACTTCACACACCTCCATTTTATGACTTCACACATCTACATTCTATGACTTCACACACCTCCATTCTCTGACTTCACACAATTCCATTCTATGATTTCACATACCTCCATGCTCTGACTTCACACAGCTCCATTCTGTGATTTCACACACCTCCATTCAGAGTTCACAAACCTCCATTCTCTGACTTAACACACCTCCATTCTGACTTCACACAAATCCATTTCATGACTTCGCACACCTCCATTCTATGACTTCACACACCTCCAATCTGTGACTTCACACACCTCCGTTCTGTGTTGACACACCTCCATTCTGTGACTTCACACACCTCTATTCTGACTTCACACACCTCCATTCTATGACTTCACACACCTCCATTCTTTGACTTCACACACCTCCATTCTATGACTTCACAGACCTCCCTTGTGACTTCACACACCTCCATTCTATGACTTCAAACACCTCCATTCTTTTATTTCACACAACTGCATTGTGACTTCACACACCTCCATTCCATGAGTTCAAACACCCTGCATTGTGACTTCACACACCTCCATTCTATGAATTCACACACCTCCATTGTGACTTCACACACCTCCATTATATGACTTCACACACCTACATTCCGTGACTTCACTCACCTCAATTCTATGACTTCACACACTTCCATTGTGATGTCACAAACCTCCATTCTATGAGTTCACACACATCCATTCTATGAGTTCACACACCTCCATTCTGACTTCACACACCTTCATTCTATGACTTCTCACACCTCCATTCTAAATCTTCACACACCTCCATTCTATGATTTCATATACCTCCATGCTATGACTTCACACAATTCCATTCTATGATTTCACACACCTCCATTCTGAGTTCACACACCTCCATTCTCTGACTTAACACACCTCCATTCTGACTTCACACACCTCCATTTCATGACTTCGCACACATCCTTTCCATGAGTTCACACACTTCCACTCTGTGACTTCACACACCTCCATTTTGAGTTGACACACCTCCATTCTTTGATTTCACAAACCTCCATTCTGACTTCACATGACTCCATTCTATGACTTCACACACCTCCATTCTCTGACTTCACACACCTCCATTCTGTGACTTCACAGACCTCCGTTGTGACTTCACACACCTCCATTCTATGAGTTCACACACCTCCATTCTGACTTCACACACCTCCATTTTCTGACTTCACACACCTCCATTCTGACTTCACACAGCTCCATTCTGTGACTTCACAAAACTCCATTCTATGATTTCCTACACCTCCATACTATGACTTCACACACCTCCATCAATGACTTCACACAACTACATTCTGAGTTCACACACATCCATTCTATGACTTCACACACCTCCATTGTGTGACTTCACACACCTCCATTCTGAGTTGACACATCTCAATTCTATGAGTTCACACACCTCCATTCTGACTTCACACACCTCCATTCTTTGACTTCACACACTTTCATTGTGACGTCACATACCTCCATTCTATGAGTTCACACACCTCCATTCTATGACTTCACACTCCTCCATTCTGACTTCACACACCTCCATTCTGTGACTTCGCACACCTCCATTCTGACTTCACACACCTCCATTCTATGAGTTCACACACCTCCATTCTGACTTCACACACCTCCATTCTTTCACTTTACACACTTTCATTGTGACATCACATACCTCCATTCTATGAGTTCACACACCTCCATTCTGACTTCACACACCTCCATTCTATGACTTCACCCACCTCCATTCTGACTTCACACACCTGCATTCTATGACTTCGCACACCTCCATTCGATGACTTCACACACCTCCATTCTTTGACTTCACACACCTCCATTTTGACTTCACATACTTCCATTCTTTGACTTCATACACCTCCATTTGTGACTTCACACACCACCATTTTGACTTCACCCACCTCCATTATGTGACTTCACACACCTCCATTCCATGACTTCACACACCTCCATTCTATGAGTTCACACACCTCCATTTTGACTTCACACACCTCCATTCCATGACTTCACACACCTCCATTCTATGAGTTCACACACCTCCATTCTGACTTCACACACCTCCATTCTATGACTTCACACACCTCCATTCTGACTTCACACAGCTCCATTCTGTGCCTTCACAAACTCCGTTTTATGATTTCATACACCTCCATACTATGACTTCACACACCTCCATCTATTTCTTAACACAGCTCCATTCTGAGTTCACACACCTCCATAATGTGACTTCACACACCTCCACTCTGACTTCACACACCTCCATTCTATGACTTCACACACCTCCATTCTGACTTCACACAGCTCCATTCTGTGACTTCACAAACTCCGATTTATGATTTCATACACCTCCATACTATGACTTCACACACCTCCATCTATCACTTAACGCATCTCCATTTTGAGTTCACACATCTCCATTATGTGAGTTCACACACCTCCATTCTGACTTCACACACATCCATTATATGACTTCACACACCTGCATTCTGTGAGTTCACACACCTCCATTCTATGACTTCACACACTTCCATGGTGACGTCACAAACCTCCATTCTATGGGTTCACACAAATCCGTTCTATGACTTCACACACCTCCATTCTGACTTCACACACCTCGATTCTATGACTTCACAGACATCGATCCTGTGACTTCACTCACCTCCACTCTGAGACTTCACACTCCTCCATTCTATGACTTCCCACACCTCCTTTCTATGACTTCACCCACCTCCATTCTATGACTTCACACCTCCATTCTGACTTCACACACCTCCATTATATGACTTCACACACCTACATTCCGTGACTTCACTCACCTCCATTCTATGACTTCACACACTTCCATTGTGACGTCACAAACCTCCATTGTATGAGTTCACACACATCCATTCTATGACTTCACACACCTCCATTCTGACTTCACACACCTTCATTCTATGACTTCTCACACCTCCATTCTAAAACTTCACACACCTCCATTCTATGACTTCACATACCTCCATGCTATGACTTCACACCATTCCATTCTATGATTTCACACACCTCCATTCTGAGTTCACACACCTCCATTCTCTGGCTTAACACACCTCCATTCTGACTTCACACACCTCCATTTCATGACTTCGCACACATCCTTTCTATGAGTTCACACACTTCCATTCTGTGACTTCACACACCTCCATTTTGAGTTGACACACCTCCATTCTTTGACTTCACAAACCTGCATTCTGACTTCACATGACTCCATTCTATGACTTCACACACCTCCATTCTCTGACTTCACACACCTCCATTCTATGACTTCACAGACCTCCGTTGTGACTTCACACACCTCCATTCTACGAGTTCACACACCTCCGTTCTGACTTCACACACCTCCATTCTCTGACTTCACACACCTCCATTCTGACTTCACACAGCTCCATTCTATGACTTCACAAAACTCCATTCTATGATTTCCCACACCTCCATACTATGACTTCACACACCTCCATCAATGACTTCACACAACTCCATTCTGAGTTCACACACATCCATTCTATGACTTCACACACCTCCATTGTGTGACTTCACACACCTCCATTCTGAGTTGACACATCTCAATTCTATGACTTCACACACTTTCATTGTGACGTCACACACCTCCATTCTATGAGTTCACACACCTCCATTCTATGACTTCACACTCCTCCATTCTGACTTCACACACCTCCATTCTGTGACTTCGCACACCACCATTCTGACTTCACACACCTCCATTCTATGAGTTCACACACCTCCATTCTGACTTCACACACCTCCATTCTATGACTTCACCCACCTCCATTCTGAATTCACACACCTGCATTCTATGACTTCGCACACCTCCATTCGATGACTTCACACACCTCCATTCTTTGACTTCACACACCTCCATTTTGACTTCACATACTTCCATTCTTTGACTTCAAACACCTCCATTTGTGACTTCACACACCACCATTTTGACTTCACCCACCTCCATTATGTGACTTCACACACCTCCATTCCATGACTTCACACACCTCCATTCTATGAGTTCACACACCTCAATTCTGACTTCACACACCTCCATTCTATGACTTCACACACCTCCATTCTGACTTCACACAGCTCCATTCTGTGCCTTCACAAACTCCGTTTTATGATTTCATACACCTCCATACTATGACTTCACACACCTCCATCTATGCCTTAACAGAGCTCCATTCTGAGTTCACACACCTCCATTATGTGACTTCGCACACCTCCATTCTGACTTCACACACCTCCACTCTATGACTTCACAAACCTCCATTCTATGACTTCACACACCTCCATTCTGTGACTTCACAAACCTCCATTCTATGACTTCACACACCTCCATTCTGTGTCTTCCCAAACCTCCATTCTATGATTTCACACACCTCCATTCTATGACTTCACACATCTCCATTTTATGACGTCACACACCTGCATTTTGACTTCACACACCTCCATTATGTGACTTCACACACCTCCCTTCGGTGACTTCACACACCTCCATTCTATGACTTCACACATCTACATTCTGTGACTTCACACACCTCCATTCTATGACTTCACACACCTCCATTCTGACTTCACACACCTCCATTTCATGACTTCGCACACATCCTTTCTATGAGTTCACACACTTCCATTCTGTGACTTCACACACCTCCATTTTGAGTTGACACACCTCCATTCTTTGACTTCACAAACCTCCATTCTGACTTCACATGACTCCATTCTATGACTTCACACACCTCCATTCTCTGACTTCACACACCTCCATTCTATGACTTCACAGACCTCCGTTGTGACTTCACACACCTCCATTCTATGAGTTCACACACCTCCGTTCTGACTTCACACACCTCCATTCTCTGACTTCACACACCTCCATTCTGACTTCACACAGCTCCATTCTGTGACTTCACAAAACTCCATTCTATGATTTCCCACACCTCCATACTATGACTTCACACACCTCCATCAATGACTTCACACAACTCCATTCTGAGTTCACACACATCCATTCTATGACTTCACACACCTCCATTGTGTGACTTCACACACCTCCATTCTGAGTTGACACATCTCAATTCTATGACTTCACACACTTTCATTGTGACGTCACACACCTCCATTCTATGAGTTCACACACCTCCATTCTATGACTTCAAACTCCTCCATTCTGATTTCACACACCTCCATGCTGTGACTTCGCACACCTCCATTCTGACTTCACACACCTCCATTCTATGAGTTCACACACCTCCATTGTGACTTCACACACCTCCATTCTTTGACTTCACACACTTTCATTGTGACGTCACATACCTCCATTCTATGAGTTCACACACCTCCATTCTGACTTCACACCCCTCCATTCTATGACTTCACCCACCTCCATTCTGACTTCACACACCTGCATTCTATGACTTCGCACACCTCCATTCGATGACTTCACGCACCTCCATTCTTTGACTTCACACACCTCCATTTTGACTTCACATACTTCCATTCTTTGACTTCATACACCTCCATTTGTGACTTCACACACCACCATTTTGACTTCACCCACCTCCATTATGTGACTTCACACACCTCCATTCACATGACTTCACACACCTCCATTCTATGAGTTCACACACCTCCATTTTGACTTCACACACCTCCATTCCATGACTTCACACACCACCATTCTATGAGTTCACACACCTCCATTCTGACTTCACACACCTCCATTCTATGACTTCACACACCTCCATTCTGACTTCACACTGCTCCATTCTA
>NW_028327712.1:30000-34916 GCF_031878675.1 Megascapheus bottae | reverse complement strand
GGTTTAGGTTTAGGGTTAGGGTTAGGGTTAGGGTAAGGGTAAGGTTTAGCTTTAGGGTTAGGTTTTGGGTTAGGGTTAGGGTTAGGGTAAGTGTTAGGGTTAGGGTTCGGGTTAGGGTAAGGGTTAGGGTTAGGGTAGGGTTAGGGTTAGGTTTAGGGTAAGGGTAAGGTTTTGGGTTAGGGTTAGGGTTAGGGTTAGGTTTAGTGTTAGGGTTAGGGTAAGGGTAAGGGTTAGGGTTAGGGTTAGGGTTAGGTTTAGGGTAAGGGTAAGGTTTAGGGTTAGGGTTAGGGTTAGGGTTAGGTTTAGTGTTAGGGTTAGGGTAAGGGTAAGGGTTAGGGTTAGGGTTAGGGTTAGGTTTAGGGTAAGGGTAAGGTTTAGGGTTAGGGTTAGGGTTAGGGTTAGGTTTAGTGTTAGGGTTAGGGTAAGGGTAAGGTTTAGGGTTAGGGTTAGGGTTAAGTTTAGGGTTAGGGTTAGCGTAAGGTTTAGGATTAGGGTTCGGTTTAGGTGTAGGGTTAGGGTTAAGGTAAGTGTAAGGGTTAGGGTTAGGGTTAGGTTTAGGGTAAGGGTAAAGATTAGGGTTAGGTTTAGGTTTAGGGTTAGGGTTAGGTTTAGGGTTAGCATTAAGGTTAGGGTTAGAGTTGAGTTAAGGGTAAGGGTTAGGGTTAGGGTTAATGTTAGGTTTAGGGTTAGGGTAAGGGTAAGGGTTAGGTTTAGCTTCAGGGTTAATGTTAGGTTGAGGGTTAGGGTTACGGTAAGGGTTAGGGTTAGGGGTTTGGTTTAGGGTGAGGGTAAGGGTTAGGTTTAGGGTTAGGCTTAATTTTAGAGTTAGGGTTAGGGTTAGGGTAAGTGTAAGGGTTAGGGTTAGGGTTAGGGTTTAGGGTTAGAATTAGTGATAGGGTAAGGGTTAGGGTTAGGGTAAAGGTAAGTGTTTGGGTTAGGGTTAGGGTTAGGGTTAGCGTTAGCATTAAGGTTAGGGTTAGATTTAGGTTAAGGGTAAGGGTTAGGCTTAGGTTAATATTAGGGTCTGGGTAAGGGCTCGGGTTTGGGTTAGGATTAGGGTTTGGCTTAGGGTGAGGGTTAGGGTTAGGGGTTAGGTTTAGGGTTAGGGTTAGGGTAAGGGTAAGGGTTAGGGTTAGGGTTAGGGTTAGGTTTTAGGTTTAGGGTTACTGATAGGGTAAGGGTTAGGGTTAGGGTTAGTGTAAAGTTAAGTGTTAGGGTTAGGGTTAGGTTTAGGGTTAGTGTTAATGTAAGGGTAAGGATTAGGGTTAGGGTTAGGGTTAGGTTTAGGGTTAGGGTTACTGTAAGGGTAACCGTTAGGGTTAGGGTTAGGGTTAAGGTTAGGGTTAGCTTTAGATTTAGGGTTAGGATTAGTGTTATGTTTAGGTGTAGGGTTAGGTTTAAGGTAAGTCTAAGGGTTAGGGTTAGGGTTAGTGTCAAGATTAGGGTTAGGGTTACGGAAAGGGTAAGGGTTAGGGTTAGGTTTCGGGTAAGGTTTAGGGTTATGGTTAGTGTTAGGGTAAGGGTTAGGGTTGGGTTTAGGGTTAGGGTTAGCATTAAGGTTAGGGTTAGGTTTAGGGAAAGGGTAAGGGTTAGGGTTAGGGTTAGGGTTAGGGTTAAGGTTCGGTTAGGTTTAGGTTTAGGGTTAGGGTTAGGATTAGGCTTAGGGTTAGGGTTAGGGTAAGGGTTAGGGGTAGGGTTAGGGTTAGGGTAAGGGTTAAAGCTAGGGTTAGGGTTAGGGTTAGTGTTAGGTTTAGGGTTAGGGTTAGGATTAGGCTTAGGGTTAGGGTTAGGGTAAAGGTTAGTGTTAGGGTTAGGGTTAGGGTGAGGTTTAAGTTTAGGGGTAAGGGTTAGGATTAGTGTTAGGTTTAGGGTAAGGGTTAGGTTTAGGGTTAGGGTTAGGTTAAAATTTAGGGTTAGGGTTAGGGTTAGGGTAAGGGTAAGTGTTAGGGTTATGTTTAGCGTTAGGGTTACGGTTAGGTTAACTGTAAGCGTTAGGGTTATGTTGGGAGCCAGAGTGGAATCAAACTGTACCTTGACTTGCATCAGACGATGGGTTTATTGTCTTATTGCTTTCTGGCCCTATTCTATGTAAATGACCTGAGAATTACCATATGAATGTAACACCTGGAGGTTCCCTGGGTCAGGAGGAGGGAAGAAGGGGGAGTGGAAAATAAACGAGGCAGTCTCAGCAGTCTTTGCCTGGACTGCGGACATCCCGGACCCGATGTGTCTGTCTCTCTTCTATTTCTTGCTAGTCCTTGCCCCCGATTTCAGAAACCCCAATCTGCGAACCCTGGTTTGCTGCCGGTTGGCCCCGGCATCTGGCGCCCGAACAGGGACCCTGAAAATCTGGGACGAAGGTGAAGGACCCCTCCCTGTGGAGAGTAATACATCGTAGGACTATTAAGAGAGTGTATAGTCAGGAGTAAAAATTATGGGTCAAGTTAATAGCCATAGGTCATATGTACCAATCTTAACAGGCCTACTTGAAGCCCACGGAACGTGGGTGGAGAAAGGGGTGCTTCAGAGCTTCCTACAGTTTGTCGAGGAGGCATGCCCGAGGTTTATAGAGGAGGAATTCCAAAAAACCTGGCAGCGGATGGGAAAAAGAGTTCAAGAATATTATAATGTATATGGCCCCGAAAAGACCCCAGTAGAGGCTATTGATGTATGGAATATAGTAAGTGAATGCATAGATCCTCTACATGAAAATGCTGAACTTAATCTTGAATTAAGGGAACTTTATGAGTTAAAGGACCCTTCTGAAAAACCTGAGGCTGAGCCATACGCCGCAGCCCAAGAGAGTCTAAGTGAGATCTTGAAAAGGGAACAACAACCAGTAGATATTGAGTATCAGATTTCAGGTTTGAATATCAAGGAGAAAATGACGCCCGCTGGCTGCCTGAACGCTGCGTTCGGATCGTGGAGAGTGACAGTGGCCATCCAAGCAGCGACTCTCTGGGCCTACACCCCCAACCCTCCAGTGTTGCATCCTGAGACGTGGGAAGGACCTGAGTTATTTGTGCATGTCAATCGGGACTGCTACTGATCCACTTGTTCCACACATTCATATGAGCTGTGTTTCTCCTCCTTTTACTATTATGTAGGGACCTTTTAACATATTTATTGACTCTACACAATTTAATATGTGACATTATTTTGTCTTTACCAGCCCTCTTCTTAATAACCTTTTTTGTAAAAGATGCCCAGGTGAAAAGCAAAGGCCTCCAGAGGTAAGTAGAAGTCGGCCGACCCCCTTGTATGTCTGCGTTTTATTTTATTTTATTTTTGTTTGTTTGTTTGAAAAGGTGCACTGTGGGCCTAAAACAGAGGCCTGGGTGGTCAAGGGACGCCTTGACCCCCCCTCCCCTTCTGAGTTTCTTGTCGATAACAAGGCATACCTGAGAGTCCCACCAGCAAGACATGTCTAAATCTAAAAATAACTGTTTGGTGAAAACATTCATTTGAGCTCATGTTTTTTTTTGTGTTAAGTGTATCTGATTGAGTCCAATTTTCTTGTTATATGTCAATGTCTGATTATTTAAAAGTCTCCGTTTCTCTGTCTTGTTCGTGTTACATATTTTTTCTTGTCCAGTTTTGTCTTTAAAATTGGCACCATTTCTAAGTATGGATCCTTATGGTTTTTCTGTGCGTACTCAAGCACACATCCTTGTTATTTATTTGAACATTTCTGGGCCTAGCATGGCCGCTCCCCCATGTCTGCAGTTGTGACAAGCCCTGGAAAAATAAATTCCAGCTAAGTTGCCTTGCAAAAAGTTTTGTTTTGAACCTGGTTCTCACCTGTAAGAGTAAAATTGGCAAAACTCTCTTGACACAAACTTCCAGAAAACGAACGGCCGATATTAATTTTGCGCGCTTTATGATCTTTGAGTATGAATCTGTGTGAATGAGTGAGTGAACATGTTCAAGGTTAAATGCTGTATAAAACAATGGATAAATTTATATTTAAACACAAAGACAATTGGGTAAATATACGCTTAAAACTTCAACAAAAATATTAGGTTTGAATGTTTTACAATGTCTCAAAGAATTATTGTGTTGTCTTAAAGAAAAACTGGTAAACATTTTTCTAGATCCTGAAATCTGCATTTTATTGCAGGGCATACAGCTGTTTACATTGTAAACATTGTATCCTGTTCAGCACAGAGGTGTTAGGGAATTAGGGATTTATTACTTTAAGTTAAAGTTTGGAAACATGTATTAGAGATTTAAATGTAAAATTGTTCATTAATGTCAGAAATTTTGCCTGTCCTTTCTTGCAAACTGACACTAGAAATCTGATGGTAAAATGTGGATAATGTGATTAGTATTTTAAAGGAATGTTTAAAGGTTTATCTCCATGCTATTGGGTGTATTTTAAAAAAGGAGAGGAAACTAAGTCCAGACTTAGACTTTTGGTGCACTGATGTCTATAGTTCTTGAATTAGGGAAAAACTGTTATTTGAGTTTAAACTGTTGTTGGAGTTATAGACAGTAATCTAAACTGCAAAAGAGACCTTTTTTCTAAAAGGCAAGAGGAGTGCCTTGAGCCTTAGGGGGCCTGAAGGCAGAAGGAGTTCTTTGTGCCCTTAAAGGTTTTTCAATTGCAAATAAAGGCTAAGGTGTTAATTGTTTAAGCCAGTATCAGTAAAAGTTATTAAGAACATTGGAAATGGGTTTCTAAACAATATTTGAAAGTGAAGTTGTCTTAAATGTTTAAAGAAAGAGAAAAAAGGAAAATTAGGACTACCAAAGTAATTGCTTAATTGCTATTTCAGCTTGCTCTTGTAAGTTACCTTATAGCAACTTCCAGCTAGCCCATGGAGAAGGACAGCAATCCTTATTCAGATGTAACTTTGGCTTTTACCAGGTTCTAGGTAAGCTCATGCTTAGAGACTATTTCTGTGTTGACCACC
>NW_028327712.1:0-20000 GCF_031878675.1 Megascapheus bottae | reverse complement strand
TTAGGGTTAGTGGTAGGGTTAGGGTTAGGGTAAGGTTAAGGGTTAGGGTTAGGTTTAGGGTTAGCTTAAGGGTAAGGGTTAGGATTAATATTAGGGTTAGGGTTAGGGTTATGGTTAGGGTTAAGGTTGAGGTTAGGGTTAGGGTTAGGGTTATGGTTAGGGTTAGCTTTACGGTTATTGTTAGGTTTAGGGTAAGGGTCAGGGTGAGGGGTTATGGTTAGTGTTAGGGTTAGGTTTAGGTTTAGGGTTAGGGTTAGGGTACGGGTTAGGGTTAGGGTTTGGGTTTGGGTTAGGGTAAGGGTTAGGGTTTTGGTTAGGGTAAGGGTAAGGGTTAGGTTTAGGGTTAGGGTTAGGGTTAGGGTTAGGGTAAAGGTAAGGTTAGGGAGAGGGTAAGGGTTAGGGTTAGGGTTAGGGTAAGGATTAGTGTTAGCATTAAGGTTAGGGTTAGATATAGGGTAAGGGTAAGGGTTAGGGTTAGAGTTAATGTTAGGTTTAGGGTTATGGTTACGGTAAGGGTTAGTATTAGGGGTTAGGTTTAGGGTGAGGGTAAGGTTTAGGTTTAGGGTTAGGCTTAATGTTAGAGCTAGGGTTAGGGTTAGGGTAAGGGTAATGGTTAGGGTAGCGTAAGTGTTAGGCTTAGGGTTCAGGTTAGGGATAGGGTAAGGGTAAGGGTTACGATTAGGGGTTAGGGTTTCGGTTAATGTTAGGGTTAGGATTAGCGGTTAGGTTTAGGCTTAGGGTTAGGGATAGGGTAAGGGTTAGGTTTAGGGTTAGGGTACGGGTAAGGGTAAGTGTTAGGGTTAGGGTTAGGGTTAGGGTAAGGGTAAATGTTAGGGTTAGAGCTAGGGTTAGGGCTAGGTTTAGGGTTGGGGTTAAAGTTCGGGTGAGGGTTAGCGTAAGTGTAAGAGTTAGGGTTAGGGTTAGGGTTAGGTTTAAGGTTAGAGTTAGGGTAATTGTAAGGGTTATGTTTAGGGTTAGGGATAGGTTAAGGTTAGGGTTAGGGTTAGGGTTAGGGTTAGTGTATGGGTAAGGGTTAGGGTTAGGGTTAGGGTTAGGTTTAAGGTTAGGGTTATAGTGAGGGTAAGGGTTAGGGTTAGGGTTAGGGTACAGTTTAAGGTTAGGGTTAGTGTTAGGGTTAGGTTTAGGGTTAGGGTAAAGGTAAGGTTTAGGGTTAGGGTTAGGGTTAGAGTTAGGTGTAAGTTTAGAGTTAGGGTAAGGGTAAGGGTAAGGGTTAGGGTTAGGGTTAGGTTTAAGTTTAGGGTTATAGTGAGGGTAAGGGTTAGGGTTAGGGTTATGGTAAAGTTTAGGGTTAGGGTTAGTGTTAGGTTTAGGGTTAGGGTAAGGGTAAGGGTTAGGGTTAGGGTTAGGGTTAGGGTAAGGGTAAGGGTTAGGTTTAGGGGTAGGGTTAGGGTTAGGTTTAGGGTTATTGTTAGGGTTAGGGTAAGTGTTAGGGTTAGGGTTAGGGTAAGGGTTAGTGTTAGGGTTAGGGTAAGACTAAGGGTTAGAGTTAGGGTTAGGGTTAGGGTTAGGGTTAGGGGTTAGTGTTAGGTTTAGGGTAAGGGTAAGGGTTCGGTTCAGGGTTAAGGTTAGGGTAAGAGTAAGGGTTAGATTTAGGGTTAGGGTTAGGATTAAGGTTAGGGTTAGTGTTAGGGTTAGGGTTACGGATAGGGTAAGGGTAAGGGTTAGTGTTAGGTTTAGGCTGAGGGTTAGGGTTAGGGTTAGGTTAAGGCTTAGGGTTCTGGTTAGGGTTAGGTTTAGTTGTAGGGTTAGGGTTAGGTAAGGGTAAGTGTTAGGGTTAGGGTTAGGGTAAGGGTTAGGGTTAGGGTAAGAGTAAAGATTAGATTTAGGGTTAGGGTTAGGGTTAGGGGTTAGGGTTAGGGTTAGGGTTAAGTATAGGTTTAGGGTAAGGGTAAGGGTTAGGGTTAGGGTTAGGGTAAGGGTTAGGGTTAGGATAAGGGTTAGTGTTAAGGTAAGGGTTAGGGTAAGGGTAAGGGTTAGGGTTAGGGTTAGTGTTAGGTTTAGGGTTAGGGTAAGTGTAAGGGTTAGGATTAGGGTTAGGGTTAGGATTTGGATTAGGGTTATGGGTAGGGTAAGGGATAGTGTTAGGGTTAGGGTGAGGGTTAGGGTTAGGGTTAGGATTACGTTTAGATTTAGGGTTAGGGTTAGGGTAAGTGTAAGGGTTTGGGTTAGGTTTAGGGTTAGGATTAGCGGTTAGGGTTAGGCTTAGGCTTAGGGTTACGATAAGGGTTAGGGTTAGGGTTAGGGTAAGGGTGTTAGGGGTAGGGTTAGGGTTAGGGATAGGATAAGGGTTAGGGTTAGGGTTAGGTTTAGGGTTAGGTTTAAGGTTAGGGTTAGGATTAGGGTTAGGTTTAGGGTTAAGTTTAGGATAAGGGTAACGGTTAGGGTTAAGGTTAGGGTTAGGGTTAGGATTAGGGTAATTGTTATGGTTAGGGAAAGGGTCAGGGATAGAGTTAGGGTTAGGTTTAGTTTTAGGTTTAGGGTTAGGGTTAGGGTAAGGGTAAGAGTTAGGGTTATGTTTAGGGTTTTGTTTAAGGTTAATGTTAGGGTTAGGGTAAGGGTAAGGGTTAGGGTTAGGGTTAGGATAAGGGTAATGGTTAGGGTTAGCGTTAGGGTGAGGGTTAGTGATAGGGTTAGGAGTCAGGGTTCGGGTTAGGGTTAGGGTTAGGTTTAGGGTTAGGGTTAGGGTAAGGGTATGGGTTAGAGTTAGGGTTAGAGTTAGTTTAAGGGTAAGGGTTAGGGTTAGAGTTAGGGTAAGGGTAAGTGTTAGGTTTAGGGTTAGGGTTATGGTTACGGTAAGTGTAAGGGTTAGGGTTAGGGTTAGGGTTAGGGTAACGGTAAGGGTAAGGGATAGGTTTAGGGTTAGCGTTATGGTTAAGCTTAGGGTAAGGTTTACGGAATGGGTAAGGTTTAGTGTAAGGCTTAGGGTTAGGGTTAGGGTAAGGATTGGGGTTAGGGTTAGGGTAAGGGTAAGTATTAGGTTTAGGGTTAGGATTAGCATTAGGTTTAGGGTTAGGTTTAGGGTTATGGTTAGGGTAAGGGTAAGTGTTAGGTTTAGAGTTAGGGTTAGGGTTAGGGTAAGTGTAAGGGTTAGGGTTAGGGTTAGGGTTAGAGTTAGGGTTAGGGGTTAGGGTTAGGGTTAAGGTTAGGTTTAGGGTTAGGGTTAGGGTTAGGGTAACAGTAAGGATAAGGGTTAGGGTTAGGGTTAGCGTTATGGTTAAGCTTAGGGTAAGGGTTAGGGAATGGGTAAGGTTTAGGGTATGGGTTAGGGTTAGGGTAAGGGTAAGTGTTAGGTTTAGGGTTAGGATTAGCATTAAGTTTAGGGTTAGGGTTAGGGGAAGGGTTAGAGTTAGGGTTAGGGTTAAGGTTAGGGTTAGGATTAGGGTAAGGGTAAGGGTAAGGTTTAGGGTTAGGGTTAGTGTTAGGGTTAGGGTTAGGGAAAGGGTAAGGGTTAGGGTTAGGGTTAGGGTTAGGGTAAGGATTAGGGTTAGTTTTAGGGTAAGACTAAGGGTTAGAGTTAGGGTTAGGGTTAGGGTTAGGGTTAGGTTAAGGGTTCGGGTTATAGTTAAGGTTAGGGTTAGGGTTAGGGTTAGGATTAGGGTAAGGGTAAGGGTAAGGGTTAGGGTTAGGGTTAGTGTTAAGGTAAGGGTTAGGGTTAGGGTTAGGCTAAGGGTTAGGCTTAGGGTTAGGTTGAGGGTTAGGGTTAGGGTTAGGGTTAGGGATAGAGTTAGGGTTAGGGTTAGAGTAAGGGTAAGGGTTAGGGATAGAGTTAGGTTTAGGGTAAGGGTTAGGGTTAGGGGTTAGGGTTAGGGTTAGGGTTAGGGTTAGGTTTAGGGTGAGGGTTAGGGTTAGGGTTAGGTTTAGGGTAAAATTTAGGGTTTGGAATAGGGTTAGTGTAAGGGTAAGCGTTAGCGTTAGGGTTAGGGTTGGGTTTAGGGTTGGGGTTAAGTTTAGGGTTAGGGTTAGGGTAAGGGTAAGAGTTACGGTTAGGGTTAGGGTTAGGGTAAGGTTAATGGTTAGGGTTAGGGTTAGGGTTAGCGTAAAGTTAGGGTTAGATTTAGGGTTAAGGTTAGGGTAAGGGTAAGGGTTAGGGTTAGGGTTAGGTTAAGGGTAAGGGTTAGAGTTAGGGTTACAGTTAGTTTAAGGGTAAGGGTTAGGGTTAGGGTTAGGGTAAGAGTAAGTGTTAGGTTTAGGGTTAGGGTTAAGGTTACGGTAAGTGTAAGGGTTTGGGTTAGGGTTAGGTTAGGGTTTAGGGTTAGGGTTAGTGTAACGGTAAGGGTAAGCGTTAGGGTGAGGGTTAGGGTTAGGGTTAAGCTTAGGGTAAGGGTTAGGGAATGGGTAAGGTTTAGGATAAGGGTTAGGGTTAGGGTTAGGGTAAGGATTGGGGTTAGGGTTAGGGTTAGGGAAAGGGCAAGTGTTAGGTTTATGGTTAGGATTCGCATTAAGTTAAGGGTTAGGGTTAGGGTTAGGGTTAGGGTTAAGGTTAGGGTTAGGGTTAGGGTAAGTGTAAGGGTAAGGTTTAGGGTTAGAGTTAGTGTTAGGGTTAGGGTTAAGGAAAGTGTAAGGGTTAGGATTAGGGTTCGGGTTAGGAAAACGATTAGGGTTAGGTTTAGGGTTAGGGTAATGGTTAGGGTTAGGGGTAGGATTAGGTTTAAGGTTGGGGTAAGGGTAAGGGATAGGGTTAGGGTTAGGTTTAGGGTTAGGTTTAGGGTAAGGTTTAGGGTTAGGGTTAGTGTTAGGTTTAGGGTTAGGTGTAGGGTTAGGGTAAGGGTTAGGGTTAGGTTTAGGGTAAGGGTAAGGTTTAGGGTTAGGTTTGGGGTTAGGTTTAGGGTAAGTGTAAGGGTTAGGGTTAGGGTTAGGTTTAGGGTAACGGTTAGGGTTAGGGTTAGGGTTAGGTTTAGGATTAGAGTTAGGGTAAGGGTAAGTGTTAGGGTTATGATTATGGTTAGGTTTGGGGTTAGGGTTAGGGTTAGGTTGAGTTAAGGGTTAGGGTTAGGGTTAGGGTTAGGGTTAGGGTAAGGGTTAGGGTTAGGGTTAGGGTTAGGGTGAGCGTTAGGGTTATGGGTTAGGGTTAGGGGTTAGGGTTAGGATTAGGGTTAGGATAAATGTTAGGGTTAGAATTAGGGTGTTAGGGTTAGGGTTAGGGGTAGAGTAAGGCTAAGTGTTATAGTTAGGGTTAGGGTTATGCTTAGTGTAAGGGTTACGGTAAGGGTTATGGTTAGGTTTAGGGTAAGGGTGTTAGGGTTAGCGTTAGGATTAGGGTTAGGGTTAGGGTTAGGGTTAGCATTAAGGTTAGGGTTAGGGTTAGGGTAAGGGTAAGTGTTAGGGTTAGTGGTAGGGTAAGGGTTAGTGTTAGGGTTAGGGTTAGGGTTAGGTTTAGGGTTAGGTTTAGGGTTAGGGATAGGGTAGGGTAAGGATTAGGTTTCGGGTTAGGGTTAGGGTTAGCATTAAATTTAGGGTTAGGGGTAGGGTAAGAGTAAAGATTAGATTTAGGGTTAGGGTTAGGGTTAGGGGTTAGGGTTAGGGTTAGGGTTAAGTATAGGTTTAAGTATAGGTTTAAGTATAGGGTTAAGTATAGGTTTAGGGTAAGGGTAAGGGTTAGGGTTAGGGTTAGGGTAAGGGTTAGGGTTAGAGCTAGGGTTAGGGTTAGGGTTAGGGTTAGGTTTAGGGTTAGGGTTAGGGTAAGGGTTAGGGTTAGAGCTAGGGTTAGGGTTAGGATAAGGGTTAGGGTAAGGGTAAGGGTTAGAGTTAGGGTTAGTGTTAGGTTTAGGGTTAGTGTAAGTGTAAGGGTTAGGGTTAGGGTTAGGGTTAGGATTTGGATTAGGGTTATGGGTAGGGTAAGGGATAGTGTTAGGGTTAGGTTTAGGGTTAGGGTAAGGGTTAGGGTTAGGGGTTAGGGTTAGTGTTAGGGTTAGGGTTAGGGTTAGGATTATGGTTAGAGTTAGGGTTAGGGTTAGGCTAATTGTAAGGGTTTGGGTTAGGTTTAGGGTTAGGATTAGCGGTTAGGGTTAGGCTTAGGCTTAGGGTTACGATAAGGGTTAGGGTTAGGGTTAGGGTAAGGGTGTTAGGGGTAGGGTTAGGGTTAGGGATAGGATAAGGGTTAGGGTTTGGGTTAGGTTTAGGGTTAGGTTTAGGGTTAGGGTTAGGATTAGGGTTAGGTTTAGGGTTAGGTTTAGGGTTAGGTTTAGGGTAAGGTTTAGTGTTAGGGTTAGTGTTAGGTTTAGGGTTAAGGTTAGGGTTAGGGTTAGGGAAAGGGTAAGTGTTAGGTTTAGGGTTAGTTTTAGGGTTAGGTTAGGGTAAGGTTTAGGGTTAGGGTTAGGGTTAGGGTTTAGGTTACGGTTAGGTGTAGGGTTAGGGTAAGGGTTAGGGTTAGGTTTAGGGTAAGGGTAAGGTTTAGGGTTAGGTTTGGGGTTAGGGTTAGGGTAAGTGTAAGGGTGAGGGTTAGGGTTAGGTTTAGGGTAACGGTTAGGGTTAGGGTTAGGGTTAGGTTTGGGATTAGAGTTAGGGTAAGGGTAAGTGTTAGGGTTAGGATTATGGTTAGGTTTGGGGTTAGGTTTAGGGTTAGGTTAAGGTTAAGGGTTAGGGTTAGGGTTAGGGTTAGGGTAAGGGTTAGGGTTAGGGTTAGGGTTAGGGTGAGCGTTAGGGTTATGGGTTAGGGTTAGGGGTTAGGGTTAGGATTAGGGTTAGGGTAAGTGTTAGGGTTAGAATTAGGGTAAGTGTTAGGGTTAGGGTTAGGGGTAGAGTAAGGCTAAATGTTATAGTTAGGGTTAGGGTTATGCTTAGTGTACGGGTTACGGTAAAGGTTATGGTTAGTTTTAGGGTAAGGGTGTTAGGGTTAGCGTTAGGGTTAGGGTTAGGGTTAGCATTAAGATTAGGGTTAGGGTTAGGGTAAGGGTAAGTGTTAGGTTTAGTGGTAGGGTAAGGGTTAGTGTTAGGGTTAGGGTTAGGATTAGGTTTAGAGTTAGGTTTAGGGTTAGCGTAAGCTTTAGGGTTAGGGTTAGGGTTAGGGATAGGGTAGGGTAAGGATTAGGTTTCGGGTTAGGGTTAGGGTTAGCATTAAATTTAGGGTTAGGTTTAGGGTAAGAGTAAAGATTAGATTTAGGGTTAGGATTAGGGTTAGGGGTTAGGGTTAGGATTAGGGTTAAGTATAGGTTTAGGGTAAGGGTAAGGGTTAGGGTTAGGGTTAGGGTAAGGTTTAGGGTTAGGGCTAGGGTTAGGGGTTAGGATAAGTGTTAGGGTTAAGGTAAGGGTTAGGGTAAGGGTAAGGGTTAGGGTTAGGGTTAGTGTTAGGTTTAGGGTTAGGGTAAGGGTAAGGGTAAGGGTTAGGGTTAGGGTTAGGGTTAGGGTTAGGATTTGGATTAGGGTTATGGGTAGGGTAAAAGATAGTTTTAGGGTTAGGGTTAGGGTAAGGGTTAGGGTTACAGGATAGGGTTAGTGTTAGGGTTAGGGTGAGGGTTAGGGTTAGAGTTAGGGTTAGGGTTAGGGTAAGTGTAAGGGTTAGGTTTAGGTTTAGGGTTAGGATTAGCGGTTAGTGTTAGGCTTAGGGTTAGGTTTACGATAAGGGTTAGGGTTAGGGTTAGGGTAAGGGTGTCAGGGTTAGGGTTAGGGATAGGATAAGGGTTAGGGTTAGGGTAAGGTTTAGGGTTAGGTTTAGGGTTAAGGTTAGGATTAGGGTTAGGTTTAGGGTTAGGTTTAGGATAAGCGTAACGGTTAGGGTTAAGGTTAGGGTTAGGTTTAGGATTAGGGTAATTGTTAGGGTTAGGGTAAGGGTCAGGGATAGAGTTAGGGTTAGGTTTAGTTTTAGGTTTAGGGTTAGGGTTAGGGTAAGGTAAGGGTTAGGGTTAGGTTTATTGTTTTGGTTAAGGTTAGTGTTAGGGTTAGGGTAAGGATAAGGGTTAGGGTTAGTTTTAGGGTAAGTTTAAGGGTTAGGGTTAGAGTTAGGGTGAGGTTTAGTGGTAGGGTTAGGAGTTAGGGTTCGGGTTTAGGGTTAGGGTTAGGTTTAGGGTTAGGGTTAGGGTAAGGGTAAGTGTTGGGTTAGGGTTAGGGTTAGGTTAAGGGTAAGGGTTAGAGTTAGGGTTAGAGATAGTTTATGGGTAAGGGTTAGATTTAGGGTTAGGGTAAGGGTAAGTGTTAGGTTTAGGTTTAGGGTTAGGGTTAGGGTTAGGGGATAGGGTTAGGGTAAGGGTTAGGGAATGGGTAAGGTTTAGGGTAAGGTTTAGGGTAAGGTTTAGGGTTAGGGTTAGGGTAAGGATTGAGGTTAGGGTTAGGGTTACGGTAAGGGTAAATGTTAGGTTTAGGGTTAGGATTAGCATTAAGTTTAGGGTTAGGGTTAGGGTTAGGGTAAGGGTTAGGGTTAGGTTAGGGTTAGGGTTAGGGTAAGGGTAAGGGTAAGGTTTAGGGTTAGTGTTAGGGTTAGGGTTAGGGTTAGGGAAAGGGTAAGGATTAGGGTTAGGGTTAGGGTTATGGGTCAGGGTTAGGGTTAGGGTTTAGTTTTAGGGTTAAGGTAAGGGTAAGGTTTAGGGTTAGGGTTAGCATTAGGGGTTAGGGTTAGGGTTAGGTGTAGGGTTACGGTAAGGGTTAGGGTTAGGTTTAGGGTAAGAGTAAGGTCTAGGGTTAGGGTTAGGGTTAGGGTTAGGTTTAGGGTAACGTTTAGGGTTAGAGTTAGGGTTAGGTTTGGGATTAGAGTTAGGGTAAGGGTAAGTGTTAGGGTTAGGATTATGGTTAGGCTTGGGGTTAGGGTTAGGGTCAGATTAAGGGTAAGGGTTAGGGTTAGGGTTAGGGTAAGGGTTAGGGTTAAGGTTAGGGTTAGGGTGAGCTTTAGGGTTTTGGGTTAGGGTTAGGGGTTAGGGTTAGGATTAGGGTTAGGGTAGAGTTAGGGTTAGAATTAGGGTAAGGGTTAGGGTTAGGGTTATGGGTAGGCTAAGTGTTATAGTTAGGGTTAGGGTTATGTTTAGGGTTATGGTTTCAGTTAGGGTAAGGGTTACGGTTAGGGTAGGGTGTTAGGGTTAGCGTTAGGGTTAGGGTTAGGATTAGGGTTAGGGTTAGAGTTAGGGTAAGGGTTAGGGTTAGAGTTAGGGTTAGGGTTAGCATTAAGGTTAGGGTTAGGGTTAGGGTAAGGGTAAGTGTTAGGGTTAGGGTTAGGGTAAGGGTTAGTGTTAGGGTTAGGGTTAGGGTTAGGTTTAGGGTTAGGTTTAGGGTTAGCGTAAGTGTTAGGGTTAGGGTTAGGGTTAGGGATAGGGTTAGGGTAAGGATTAGGTTTCGGGTTAGGGTTAGGGTTAGCATTAAATTTAGGGTTCGTGTTAGGGTAAGAGTAAGGGTTAGATTTAGGGTTAGGCTTACGGTTAGGGGTTAGGGTTAGGGTTAGGGTTAAGTATAGGTTTAGGGTAAGGGTAAGGGTTAGGGTTAGGGTTAGGGTTAGGATTAGCATTAAGTTTAGGGTTAGGGTTAGGGTTACGGTTAGGGTAAGGGTTAGGCTTAGGGTTAGGGTTACTGTTAGGTTTAGGTTTAGTGTTAGGGTAAGGGTTAGGGTTAGGGTTAAGGTTAGGGTAGGGTTAGGGTTAGGGTTAAGATAAGGGTAAGGGTAAGGGTTAGGGTTAGGGTTAGCGTAAAGCTGAGGGTTAGGGTTAGTGTTAGGGTTAAGGTTAGGGTTAGGGTAAGGGTAAGGGTTAGGAATAGGGTTAGGTTTAGTGTTAGGGTTAGGTTAAGGGTTAGGGTTAAGGTTAGGCTTAGGGTTAGGATGAGTGCTAGGGTATGGGTTAGGGTTAGGGTTAGGGTTAGAGGTAGGGTTAGGGTTAGGGTAAGGGTAAAGTTTAGGGTTAGGGTTAGGGTTAGAGTAAGGGTTAGGTTTAGGGATTAGGGTTTGGGTTAGAGTTAGGTTTAGGGTTAGGGTAAGGTGTAGGGTTAGGGTTAGGGTTAGGTTTAGGTTTAAGGTTAGAGTTAGGGTAAGGGTTAGGGTTATGGTTAGGGTTAGGGTTAGCGTAAAGTTTAGGGTTAGGGTTAGGGATAGGGTAAGTTTAAGGGTTAGGCTTAGGATTAGGGTTAGGGTTAGATTTAGGGTCAGGGTTAAGTTTGGGGTTAGGGTTACTGTTAGGGTTAGTTTTAGAGGTAGGGTTCCGGTTTGGGTAAGGGTAAGGGTTAGGGTAAGGGTTAGGGTTAGGGTAAGGGTTAGGGTTAGGGGTTAGGGTTAGGGTTAGGGTAAGGGTAAGGGTTAGGAATAGGGTTAGGTTTAGTGTTAGGGTTAGGTTAAGGGTTAAGTTTAAGGTTAGGGTTAGGGTTAGGGTTAGGCTAAGGGTTAGGGTTAGTGCTAGGGTATGAGTTAGGGTTAGGGTTAGGGTTAGAGGTAGGGTTAGGGTTAGGGTAAGGGTAAAGTTTAGGGTTAGGGTTAGGGTTAGAGTAAGGGTTAGGTTTAGGGATTAGGGTTTGGGTTAGAGTTAGGTTTAGGGTTAGGGTAAGGTGTAGGGTTAGGGTTAGGGTTAGGTTTAGTTTTAAGGTTAGTGTAAGTGTTAGGGTTATGGTTAGGGTTA
This sequence comes from Megascapheus bottae, assembly GCF_031878675.1. Taxonomy (NCBI): domain Eukaryota; kingdom Metazoa; phylum Chordata; class Mammalia; order Rodentia; family Geomyidae; genus Megascapheus; species Megascapheus bottae. The sequence continues at coordinate 9,459 of NW_028327712.1, read as the reverse complement.
GGGTTAGCTTAAAGTTTAGGGTCAGAGTTAGTGATAGGGTAAGTGTAAGGGTTGGGCTTAGGGTTAGGGTTAGGGTTAGATTTAGGGTTAGGGTTAAGTTTGGGGTTAGGTTTACTGTTAGGGTTAGTTTTAGAGGTAGGATTTCGGGTTTGAGTAAGGGTAAGGGTTAGGGTAAGGGTTAGGGTTAGGGTAAGGGTTAGGGTTAGGGGTTAGGGTTAGGGTTAGGGTAATGGTTAGGGTTAGCGTTAGGTTTAGGGTAAAATTAGGGTTAGGGTTAGGTTAGGGTTAGGGTAACAGTAAGTGTTAGTGTTAGGGTTAGGGTTAGGGTTAGGGTAAGGGTAAGCGTTAGGGTTAGGGTTAGTGTTGCGTTTAGGGTTGGGGTTAAGGTTAGGGTTAGGTTTATTGTTAGGTTTAAGATTAGGTTTAGGGTAAGGGTTAAGGTTAGGGTTAGGGTTAGCGTAAAGATTAGGGTTAGGGTTTGATTAGGGTTAGGGTAAGGGTAAGGGTTAGGGTTAGGTTTAGTGTAAGGGTAAGGGTTAGGAATAGGGTTAGGTTTAGGGTTAGGTTTAGGGTTATGGTTAGGGTAAGGGTAAGGGTTAGGGTTAGGGGTTAGGTTCAGGGTTAGGGTTAGGTTAAGGGTTAGGGTTAGGGTTAGTTTTAGGTTCATAGTTAAGTTTAGGGTTAGGTTTAGGGTTAGGGTAAGTTTTAGGGTTAGGGTTAGTGTTAGGTGTTAGGGTTAGGGTTAGGGGTAGGTTTAGGGATAGGGTAAGGGTAAGGTTTAGGGTTAGGGTAGTCTTAGGGGTTAGGGTTAGTTTTAGGGTTAGGGTAAGGGTTAGGGTTAGGTTTAAGGGAAGGGTAAGGTTTAGGGTTAGGGTTAGGGTTAGGGTTAGGGTAAGGGTAAATGTTAGGGTTAGAGCTAGGGTTAGGGCTAGGTTTACGGTTGGGGTTAAGGTTAGGGTGAGGGTTAGGGTAAGGGTAAGGGTTAGGGTTAGGGTTAGGGTTAGGTTTAAGGTTAGAGTTAGGGTAATTGTAAGGGTTATGTTTAGGGTTAGGGATAGGGTTAAGGTTAGGGTTAGGGTTAGGGTTAGGGTTAGTGTATGGGTAAGGGTTAGGGTTAGGGTTAGGTTTAAGGTTAGGGTTATAGTGCGGGTAAGGGTTAGGGTTAGGGTAAAGTTTAGGGTTAGGGTTAGTGTTAGGTTTAGGGTTAGGGTAAGGGTAAGGTTTAGGGTTAGGGTTAGGGTTAGAGTTAGGTGTAAGTTTAGAGTTAGGGTAAGGGTAAGGGTTAGGGTTAGGGTTAGGGTTAGGGTAAGGGTAAGGGTTAGGTTTAGGGGTAGGGTTAGGGTTAGGTTTAGGGTTAGGGTTAGGGTTAGGGTAAGTGTTAGGGTTAGGGTTAGGGTAAGGGTTAGTGTTATTGTTAGGGTAAGACTAAGGGTTAGAGTTAGGGTTAGGGTTAGGGTTAGGGGTTAGTGTTAGGTTTAGGGTAAGTGTAAGGGTTCGGTTCAGGGTTAAGGTTAGGGTAAGAGTAAGGGTTAGATTTAGGTTTAGGGTTAGGGTTAAGGTTAGGGTTAGTGTTAGGGTTAGGGTTACGGATAGGGTAAGGGTAAGGGTTATTGTTAGGTTTAGGCTGAGGGTTAGGGTTAGGGTTAGGTTAAGGCTTAGGGTTCTGGTTAGGGTTAGGTTTAGTGGTAGGGTTAGGGTTAGGTAAGGGTGAGGGTTAGGGTTAGGGTTAGGGTAAGGGTTAGGGTTAGGTTTGTGGTTAGGGTTAGGGTAAGAGTAAGGGTTAGGGTTAGGGTTAGGGTTAGGGTAAGGGTTAGGGTTAGGGTTAGATTCAGGGTTAGGGTTAGGGTAAGGGTCAGGGTTAGGCTTAGTGTTATGTTTAGGGTTAAGTTTAGGGTATGTGTTAGGGTAAGGGTAAGTGTTAGGGTTAGGGTTAGGGTTAGTGGTTAGGGTTAGGGTTAAGGTTAGGTTTAGGGTTAGGGTAAGGGTAAGGTTTAGGGTTAGGGTTAGGGATAGAGGTTAGGGTTAGGGTTAGTGTTAGGGTGAGGGTTAGGGTTACGTTTAGGGTAAGGATAAGGTTTAGGGTTAGGGTTAGTGTTAGGTTTGTGCTTAGGGTTAGGGTAAGAATAAGGGTTAGGGTTACGGTTAGGCTAAGGGTAAGGGTTAGGGTTAGGGTTAGGTTAAGGGTTAGCGTTAGGTATAAGGTTAGAGTTAGGGAAAGGGTAAGGGTTAGTGTTAGTGTTAGGGTTAGGGTTAGGGTAAGGGTAAGGGTAAGGGTTAGGTTTAGGGGTAGGGTTAGGTTTAGGTTTAGGGTTAGGGTTAGGGTTAGGGTTAGGGATAGGTTTAGGGTGAGGGTTAGGGTAAGGGTAAGGTTTAGGGTTAGGGTTAAGTTCAGGGTTAGGTTTAGGGTAAGGGTTGGGATTAGGGTTAGGGTTAGGGTTAGGGGTTCTGGTTAGGTTTAAGGTTAGATTTAGGGTTAGGGTAAGGGTAAGGTTTAGGGTTCGGGTTATGCGTTAGGGTTAGGGTTAGTGTTAGGGTGAGGGTTAGCGTTAGGTTTAGGGTTAGGGTAAGGTTTAGGGTTAGGGTTAGGTTTAGGTTAGTGGTTAGGGTTAGGGTAAGAGTAAGAGTTAGGGTTAGCGTTAGGGTTAGGGTAAGGGTTAGGGTTAGGTTTAGGGTTAGGTTTGTCTAAGGGTTACAGTTAGGGTTAGGGTTAGGGTAAGGGTTAGGGTTAGGGTAAGGGTTAGGGTTAGGTTTAGGGTTAGGGTGAGCGTTAGGGTTAGGGTTAGGTTTGGGGATAGGGTTAGTGTTAGGTTTAGGGTAAGTGTTAGGGTTAGGGCTAGGGTAATGGTTAGGTTTAGGGTTAGGGTAAGGGTAAGGGTTAGAGTTAGGGTTAGGGTAAGGGTTAGGGTTACGGTTAGTTTTAGGGTAAGACTAAGGGTTAGAGTTAGGGTTAGGGTTAGGGTTAGGGTTAGGTTAAGGGTTCGGGTTATAGTTAAGGTTAGGGTTAGGGTTAGGGTTAGGATTAGGGTAAGGGTAAGGGTAAGGGTTAGGGTTAGGGTTAGTGTTAAGGTAAGGGTTAGGGTTAGGGTTAGGCTAAGGGTTAGGGTTAGGGTTAGGTTGAGGGTTAGGGTTAGGGTTAGGGTTAGGGATAGAGTTAGGGTTAGGGTTAGAGTAAGGGTAAGGGTTAGGGATAGAGTTAGGTTTAGGGTAAGGGTTAGGGTTAGGGGTTAGGGTTAGGGTTAGGGTTAGGTTTAGGGTGAGGGTTAGGGTTAGGGTTAGGTTTAGGGTAAAATTTAGGGTTTGGAATAGGGTTAGTGTAAGGGTAAGCGTTAGCGTTAGGGTTAGGGTTGGGTTTAGGGTTGGGGTTAAGTTTAGGGTTAGGGTTAGGGTAAGGGTAAGAGTTACGGTTAGGGTTAGGGTTAGGGTAAGGTTAATGGTTAGGGTTAGGGTTAGGGTTAGCGTAAAGTTAGGGTTAGATTTAGGGTTAAGGTTAGGGTAAGGGTAAGGGTTAGGGTTAGGGTTAGGTTAAGGGTAAGGGTTAGAGTTAGGGTTACAGTTAGTTTAAGGGTAAGGGTTAGGGTTAGGGTTAGGGTAAGAGTAAGTGTTAGGTTTAGGGTTAGGGTTAAGGTTACGGTAAGTGTAAGGGTTTGGGTTAGGGTTAGGTTAGGGTTTAGGGTTAGGGTTAGTGTAACGGTAAGGGTAAGCGTTAGGGTGAGGGTTAGGGTTAGGGTTAAGCTTAGGGTAAGGGTTAGGGAATGGGTAAGGTTTAGGATAAGGGTTAGGGTTAGGGTTAGGGTAAGGATTGGGGTTAGGGTTAGGGTTAGGGAAAGGGCAAGTGTTAGGTTTATGGTTAGGATTCGCATTAAGTTAAGGGTTAGGGTTAGGGTTAGGGTTAGGGTTAAGGTTAGGGTTAGGGTTAGGGTAAGTGTAAGGGTAAGGTTTAGGGTTAGAGTTAGTGTTAGGGTTAGGGTTAAGGAAAGTGTAAGGGTTAGGATTAGGGTTCGGGTTAGGAAAACGATTAGGATTAGGTTTAGGGTTAGGGTAATGGTTAGGGTTAGGGGTAGGATTAGGTTTAAGGTTGGGGTAAGGGTAAGGGATAGGGTTAGGGTTAGGTTTAGGGTTAGGTTTAGGGTAAGGTTTAGGGTTAGGGTTAGTGTTCGGTTTAGGGTTAGGTGTAGGGTTAGGGTAAGGGTTAGGGTTAGGTTTAGGGTAAGGGTAAGGTTTAGGGTTAGGTTTGGGGTTAGGTTTAGGGTAAGTGTAAGGGTTAGGGTTAGGGTTAGGTTTAGGGTAACGGTTAGGGTTAGGGTTAGGGTTAGGTTTAGGATTAGAGTTAGGGTAAGGGTAAGTGTTAGGGTTATGATTATGGTTAGGTTTGGGGTTAGGGTTAGGGTTAGGTTGAGTTAAGGGTTAGGGTTAGGGTTAGGGTTAGGGTTAGGGTAAGGGTTAGGGTTAGGGTTAGGGTTAGGGTGAGCGTTAGGGTTATGGGTTAGGGTTAGGGGTTAGGGTTAGGATTAGGGTTAGGATAAATGTTAGGGTTAGAATTAGGGTGTTAGGGTTAGGGTTAGGGGTAGTGTAAGGCTAAGTGTTATAGTTAGGGTTAGGGTTATGCTTAGTGTAAGGGTTACGGTAAGGGTTATGGTTAGGTTTAGGGTAAGGGTGTTAGGGTTAGCGTTAGGATTAGGGTTAGGGTTAGGGTTAGGGTTAGCATTAAGGTTAGGGTTAGGGTTAGGGTAAGGGTAAGTGTTAGGGTTAGTGGTAGGGTAAGGGTTAGTGTTAGGGTTAGGGTTAGGGTTAGGTTTAGGGTTAGGTTTAGGGTTAGGGATAGGGTAGGGTAAGGATTAGGTTTCGGGTTAGGGTTAGGGTTAGCATTAAATTTAGGGTTAGGGGTAGGGTAAGAGTAAAGATTAGATTTAGGGTTAGGGTTAGGGTTAGGGGTTAGGGTTAGGGTTAGGGTTAAGTATAGGTTTAAGTATAGGTTTAAGTATAGGGTTAAGTATAGGTTTAGGGTAAGGGTAAGGGTTAGGGTTAGGGTTAGGGTAAGGGTTAGGGTTAGAGCTAGGGTTAGGGTTAGGGTTAGGGTTAGGGTTAGGTTTAGGGTTAGGGTTAGGGTAAGGGTTAGGGTTAGAGCTAGGGTTAGGGTTAGGATAAGGGTTAGGGTAAGGGTAAGGGTTAGAGTTAGGGTTAGTGTTAGGTTTAGGGTTAGTGTAAGTGTAAGGGTTAGGGTTAGGGTTAGGGTTAGGATTTGGATTAGGGTTATGGGTAGGGTAAGGGATAGTGTTAGGGTTAGGTTTAGGGTTAGGGTAAGGGTTAGGGTTAGGGGTTAGGGTTAGTGTTAGGGTTAGGGTTAGGGTTAGGGTTAGGATTATGGTTAGAGTTAGGGTTAGGGTTAGGCTAATTGTAAGGGTTTGGGTTAGGTTTAGGGTTAGGATTAGCGGTTAGGGTTAGGCTTAGGCTTAGGGTTACGATAAGGGTTAGGGTTAGGGTTAGGGTAAGGGTGTTAGGGGTAGGGTTAGGGTTAGGGATAGGATAAGGGTTAGGGTTTGGGTTAGGTTTAGGGTTAGGTTTAGGGTTAGGGTTAGGATTAGGGTTAGGTTTAGGGTTAGGTTTAGGGTAAGGTTTAGGGTAAGGTTTAGTGTTAGGGTTAGTGTTAGGTTTAGGGTTAAGGTTAGGGTTAGGGTTAGGGAAAGGGTAAGTGTTAGGTTTAGGGTTAGTTTTAGGGTTAGGTTAGGGTAAGGTTTAGGGTTAGGGTTAGGGTTAGGGTTTAGGTTACGGTTAGGTGTAGGGTTAGGGTAAGGGTTAGGGTTAGGTTTAGGGTAAGGGTAAGGTTTAGGGTTAGGTTTGGGGTTAGGGTTAGGGTAAGTGTAAGGGTGAGGGTTAGGGTTAGGTTTAGGGTAACGGTTAGGGTTAGGGTTAGGGTTAGGTTTGGGATTAGAGTTAGGGTAAGGGTAAGTGTTAGGGTTAGGATTATGGTTAGGTTTGGGGTTAGGTTTAGGGTTAGGTTAAGGTTAAGGGTTAGGGTTAGGGTTAGGGTTAGGGTAAGGGTTAGGGTTAGGGTTAGGGTTAGGGTGAGCGTTAGGGTTATGGGTTAGGGTTAGGGGTTAGGGTTAGGATTAGGGTTAGGGTAAGTGTTAGGGTTAGAATTAGGGTAAGTGTTAGGGTTAGGGTTAGGGGTAGAGTAAGGCTAAATGTTATAGTTAGGGTTAGGGTTATGCTTAGTGTACGGGTTACGGTAAAGGTTATGGTTAGTTTTAGGGTAAGGGTGTTAGGGTTAGCGTTAGGGTTAGGGTTAGGGTTAGCATTAAGATTAGGGTTAGGGTTAGGGTAAGGGTAAGTGTTAGGGTTAGTGGTAGGGTAAGGGTTAGTGTTAGGGTTAGGGTTAGGATTAGGTTTAGAGTTAGGTTTAGGGTTAGCGTAAGCTTTAGGGTTAGGGTTAGGGTTAGGGATAGGGTAGGGTAAGGATTAGGTTTCGGGTTAGGGTTAGGGTTAGCATTAAATTTAGGGTTAGGTTTAGGGTAAGAGTAAAGATTAGATTTAGGGTTAGGATTAGGGTTAGGGGTTAGGGTTAGGGTTAGGGTTAAGTATAGGTTTAGGGTAAGGGTAAGGGTTAGGGTTAGGGTTAGGGTAAGGGTTAGGGTTAGAGCCTAGGTTAGGGTTAGGATAAGGGTTAGTGTTAAGGTAAGGGTTAGGGTAAGGGTAAGGGTTAGGGTTAGGGTTAGTGTTAGGTTTAGGGTTAGGGTAAGTGTAAGGGTTAGGGTTAGGGTTAGGGTTAGGGTTAGGATTTGGATTAGGGTTATGGGTAGGGTAAGAGATAGTGTTAGGGTTAGGTTTAGGGTTAGGGTAAGGGTTAGGGTTAGGTGTTAGGGTTAGGGTTAGGGTTAGTGTTAGGGTTAGGGTGAGGGTTAGGGTTAGGGTTAGGATTACGGTTAGAGTTAGGGTTAGGGTTAGGGTAAGTGTAAGGGTTTGGGTTAGGTTTACGGTTAGGATTAGCGGTTAGGGTTAGGCTTAGGCTTAGGGTTACGATAAGGGTTAGGGTTAGGGTTAGGGTAAGGGTGTTAGGGGTAGGGTAAGCGTTAGGGATAGGATAAGGGTTAGGGTTAGGGTTAGGTTTAGGGTAAAATTTAGGGTTTGGAATAGGGTTAGTGTAAGGGTAAGCGTTAGCGTTAGGGTTAGGGTTGGGTTTAGGGTTGGGGTTAAGTTTAGGGTTAGGGTTAGGGTAAGGGTAAGGGTTACGGTTACGGTTAGGGTTAGGGTTAGGGTAAGGGTAATGGTTAGGGTTAGGGTTAGGGTTAGCGTAAAGGTTAGGGTTAGATTTAGGGTTAAGGTTAGGGTAAGGGTAAGGGTTAGAGTTAGGGTTAGGTTTAGGGTTAGGGATACGGTAAGGGTAAGGGTTAGGGTTAGGGTTAGGTGCATGGTTAGGGATAAGGTAAGGGTTAGGGTGAGGGTTACTGTTAGGTTTAGGGTTAAGTTTAGGGTTAGGGTTAGGTTAAGCGTAAGGGTTAGGATTAGGGTTAGGGTCAGTGGTTAGGGTTAGGGTTAAGATTAGGTTTAGGGTTAGGGTTAGGGTAAGGTTTAGAGTTAGGGTTAGGGTTAGGTGTTAGGGTTAGGGTTAGGGTTAGGGTTAGGGTTAGGGTAAGGGTAAGGTTTAGGGTTAGGTTTAAAGTTTGGTTTGGGGTTAGGTTTAAGGTAAGAGTAAGGGTTAGGGTTGGGGTTAGGGTTAGGCTAAGGGTAAGGGTTAGGGTTAGGGTTACAGTTAGGTTTAGGGATAGGTTTAGGTTAGGCAAAGGGTTAGGGTTAGGGTTAGGGTAAAGGTTAGGGTTAGGGTTAGGGTTAGGGTTAGAGTTAGGGTTAGGGTTAGGTTAAGGGTAAGGGTTAGGTTTAGTGATAGGGTTAGGGTTAGGGTAAAAGGTAGGGTTAGGGTTAGGTTTAGGGTTAGGGTTAGTGTTAGGGTTAGGGTTAGATTTAGGGTGAGGGTTAGGGTAAGGGTAAGTGTTAGGGTTAGGGTTAAGTTCAGGGTTAGGGTTAGGGGAAGGGTTGGGGTTAGGGTTAGGGTTAGGATTAGGGGTTCTGGTTAGGTTTAAGGTTAGATTTAGGGTTAGGGTAAGGGTAAGGTTTAGGGTTAGGGTTAGGGCTTAGAGTTAGTGTTAGTGTTAGGGTGAGGGTTAGCATTAGGTTTAGGGTAAGGGTAAGGTTTAGGGTTAGGGTTAGCGTTAGGTTTGTGGTTAGGGTTAGGGTAAGAGTAAGAGTTAGGGTTATCGTTAGGGTTAGGGTTAGGGTTATGGTTAGGGTTAGTGTTAGGGTTAGGGTTAGGGATAGGGTAAGGGTAAGGGTTAGTGTTAGGGTTAGGCTGAGGGTTAGGGTTAGGGTTAGGTTAAGGCTTAGGGTTAGGGTTAGGGTTAGGTTTAGTGGTAGGGTTAGGGTTAGGTAAGGGTAAGGGTTAGGGTTAAGGTTAGGTTAAGGGTAAGGGTTAGAGTTAGGGTTAGAGTTAGTTTAAGGGTAAGGGTTAGGGTTAGGGTTAGGGTAAGAGTAAGTGTTAGGTTTAGGGTTAGGGTTAAGGTTACGGTAAGTGTAAGGGTTTGGGTTAGGGTTAGTTTAGGGGTTAGGGTTAGGGTTAGTGTAATGGTAAGGGTAAGCGTTAGGGTAAGGGTTAGGGTTAGGGTTAAGCTTAGGGTAAGGGTTAGGGAATGGGTAAGGTTTAGGATAAGGGTTAGGGTTAGGGTTAGGGTAAGGATTGGGGTTAGGGTTAGGGTTAGTGAAAGGTCAAGTGTTAGGTTTATGGTTAGGATTCGCATTAAGTTAAGGGTTAGGGTTAGGGTTAGGTTTAGGGTAAGGGTTAGAGTCAGGGTTAGGGTTAGGGTTAGGGTTAAGGTTAGGGTTAGGGTTAGGGTAAGTGTAAGGGTAAGGTTTAGGGTTAGGGTTAGTGTTAGGGTTAGGGTTAAGGAAAGTGTAAGGGTTAGGATTAGGGTTCGGGTTAGGATAACGATTAGGGTTAGGTTTAGGGTTAGGGTAATGGTTAGGGTTATGGGTAGGATTAGGTTTAAGGTTGGGGTAAGGGTAAGGGATAGGGTTAGGGTTAGGTTTAGGGTTAGGTTTAGGGTAAGGTTTAGGGTTAGGGTTAGTGTTAGGTTTAGGGTTAGGTGTAGGGTTAGGTTAAGGGTTAGGGTTAGGTTTAGGGTAAGGGTAAGGTTTAGGGTTAGGTTTGGGGTTAGGTTTAGGGTAAGTGTAAGGGTTAGGGTTAGGGTTAGGTTTAGGGTAACGGTTAGGGTTAGGGTTAGGGTTAGGTTTAGGATTAGAGTTAGGGTAAGGGTAAGTGTTAGGGTTATGATTATGGTTAGGTTTGGGGTTAGGGTTAGGGTTAGGTTAAGGTTAAGGGTTAGGGTTAGGGTTAGGGTTAGGGTTAGGGTAAGGGTTAGGGTTAGGGTTAGGGTTAGGGTGAGCGTTAGGGTTATGGGTTAGGGTTAGGGG
>NW_028327709.1:42500-51185 GCF_031878675.1 Megascapheus bottae | reverse complement strand
TTTTAGGGTGAGGGTTAGGGTTAGGGTTAGCTGTTAGGTTTAGGGTTAGGGTAAGGGTAAGTGTTAGGGTTAGGGTTAGGATTAGGGTTAGGTTAAGGGTATGGGTTAGGGTTAGGGTTAGGTTTATTGTTAGGGTTACGGTTAGGGTTAGGGTTAGGGTAAGGTAAGTAGTAGGGTTAGGGTTAGGGTTAGGGTAAGGCTAAGTCTTAGGTTAGGTTTAGGGTAAGGGTAAGTGTTAGTGTTAGGGTTAGAGTTAGATTTAGTGTTAGGGTTAGGGTAAAGGTAAGGGTTAGGGTTAGGGTTAGGGGTTAGGGTTAGGGTTAGGGTTAGGGTTAGGTTTAGGTTAAGAGTAAGGTTTAGGGTTAGGGTTAGGGTAAGGTTTATGGTTAGGGTTAGGGTAAGGGTAAGGGTTAGGGATAGGGTTAATGTTAGTGTTAGGGTAAGGGTTAGGATTAGGTTCAGTGTTAGGGTTAGGGTTAAGGTTAGGGTTAGGATTATGGTAAGGTAAGGGTTAGGGTTAGGTGTTAAGTTTAGAGTTAGGTTTAGATTTAGGTTTAGGGTAAGGGTAATGTTTAGGTTTAGGGTTAGGGTAAGGGTAAGGGTTAGGGATAGGTTTAGGGTTAGAGTTAGTTTTGGGTTAGGGTTAGGGTAAGGGTAAGGGTTAGGGTTAGGGTTAGGATTAGGTTTAGTGTTAGGGTTAGTGTTAGGGTTAGTTTTGGGGTTAGACTTAGGGTAAGGGTAAGAGTTAGGTTTAGGTTTTGGTCGGGGTTAAGGTTAGGGTTAGGGTTAGGGTAAGGGTACGGGTTAGGGTTAAGGTTAGGGTTAGGATAAGGGTTATGGTTAGGGTAATGGTTAGGGTTAGGGTTAGGGTAAAGTTTAGGGTTAGGGTTAGGGTTAGAGTTTGGGTTAGGGAAAGGGTAATGGTTAGGGTAAGGGTTAGGGTTAAGGTTAGTGTTAGGGTAAGGATTAGAGTTAGGGTTAGGGTTAGGGTAAGGGTTAGGGTTAGCATTTAATTTAGGGGTAGTGTTAGGGTAATGGTAAGAGTTAGGGTAAGGGTAAGAGTTAGGGTTAGGGTTAGGATTAAGTTTAGGGTTAGGGTTAGGTTATGGATAGGGTTAGGGAAAGGGAAAGGGTTATGGTTAGGTTTAGGGTTAGGGGTTAGGGTTAGGGGTAGGGGTAGGGGTAGGGTTAGGGTTAGGGTTAGGGCAAAGTTAAGGTGTTAGGGTTAGGGCAAAGTTAAGGTTAGGGTTAGGGTTAGGGTTACGGGTTAGGGTTAGGTGTAGGGTTACAGTTAGGGATAGGGTAAGAGTAAGGTTTAAAGTTAGGGTTAGGGGTTAGGTTTAGGGTAAGGGTTAGGGTTATGTTTAGTGTAAGGGTTAAGGTTAGGGTTAGGGTTAGCGTTAGGTTTAGGGTAAGGATAAGGGTTAGGTTTAGGATTAGGGTTAGGCTTAGAGTTAGGTTTGGGGTTAGAGTTAGGGTTAGGGTTAGGATTAGGTTTAGGTTTAGGGCTAGGGTTAGGGTTAGGTTTCGGTTAGAGTTAGGGTAAGGGTAAGAGTTAGGGTTAGGTTTAGGGTTGGGGTTAAGGTTAGGATTAGGGTTAGGGTAACGTTAGAGTTAAGGTTAGCGTTAGGGCAAAGGTTAGGGTTATGGTTAGGGTAAGGATTAGGGAAAGGGTAAGGGTTAGGGTAGGGGTTAGGTTTAGGGGTAGGGTTAGCATTAAGTTTAGGGTTATGGTTCGGGTAAGGGTAAGGGTTAAGGTAAGGGTAAGGGTTAGGGTTAGGATTAGGGTTAAGGTTAGGGTTAGGGCTAGGGTTAGGTTTGGGGTTAGGGTTAGGGTTAGGGAAAAGGTAAGGGTTAGGGTTCGGGTTAGGTTTAGGTTTAGGGTTAGGGTTAGAGGTAGGGTTACGGTTAGGGATAGGGTAAGGTTTAGTGTTAGGGTTAGGGTAAGGGTAAGTTTTAGGGTTAGGGTTAGCGTTTGGGTTAGGTTTAGGGTTTGGGTTAGGGTTAGGGTTAGTGTTAAGGTTAGGGTTAGTGCTACTGTTAGGGTTAGGGTTAGGGATAGGATAAGGGTTAGGGTTAGGGTTAGGTTTAGGTTGAGGGTTAGGGTTAGAGTTAGGTGTTAGGCTTAGGGTTAGGGTTAGGATAAGGATTAGGGTTAGGGTTAGGGTAGGGGTTAGGGTTAGGGTTAGGGTTAGGGTTAGCATTAAGTTTAGGGTTAGGGTTAGGGTAAGGGTAAGGGTTAAGGTAAGGGTAAGGGTTAGGGTTAGATTTGGGTTAAGGTTAGGGTTAGAGCTAGGGTTAAGGTTAGGGTTAGGGTTAGGGTAAGGGTTAGTTTTAGGGGTTAGGGTTAGGGTTATAGTTAGGGTAAGGGTTAGGTTTAGGTTAAGGGTAAGCGTTAAGGTTAGGGTCATATTTAGGCTTAGGTTTAGTGTTAGGGTTAGGATTAGGGTAAGTGATAGGGTTAGCGTTAGGGTAGGGTTAGGGATAGTGTAAGGGTAAGGTTTAGGGTTAGGGTTAGGGGTTAGGGTTTGGGTTAGGGTTAGGGTTAGGTTTATGTTTAGGGTTAGGGTAAGGGTAACGGTGAGGGTGAGGGTTAGGGGTAGGGGTAGGTTTAGGGTTAGGTTTATGGTAAGGGTATGGTTTAGGGTTAGGGTTAGGGTTAAGTTTAGGGTTAGGGTTAGGGTTAGGGTAAGGATTGGGGTTAGGGTTAGGATTAGGGCAAGGTTAGGGTTAGTGTTAGTGTTAGGGTTAGGGTAAGGGTAAGTGTTAGGGTTAAGTTTAGAGTTAGGGTAAGGGTAAAGGTTAGGGTTAGGGTTAGGGTTAAGGTAAGGGTTAGGGTTAGGGTTAGGATTATGGTAAGGGTAAGGTTTAAGCTTAGGGTTAGTGTTAGGATAAGGGTTAGGGTTAGGGTTAGGTTTAGGGTGAGGGTTAGGGTTAGGGTTAGCTGTTAGGGTTAGGGTTAGGGTTAGGGTAAGTGTTAGGGTTAGGGTTAGAGTAACGTTAGGGTTAGGGTTAGGGTTAGGGCATAGGTTAGGGTTATGGTTAGGGTAAGGATTAGGGAAAGGGTAAGGGTTAGGGTAGGGGTTAGGTTTAGGGTTAGGGTTAGCATTAAGTTTAGGGTTATGGTTCGGGTAAGGGTAAGGGTTAAGGTAAGGGTAAGGGTTAGGATTAGGATTAGGGTTAAGGTTAGGGTTAGGGCTAGGGTTAGGTTTGGGGTTAGGGTTAGGGTTAGGGAAAAGGTAAGGGTTAGGGTTCGGGTTAGGTTTAGGTTTAGGGTTAGGGTTAGGGGTAGGGTTACGGTTAGGGATAGGGTAAGGTTAAGGGTAATGTTTAGGGTTAGGGTTAGGTTTGGGGTTAGGGTTAGGGTTAGGGTTATGGTTAGGGTAAGGGTTAGGTTTAGTGTTAGGGTTAGGGTAAGGGTAAATGTTAGGGTTAGCGTTAGGGTTTGGGTTAGGGTTAGGGTTAGTGTTAAGGTTAGGGTTAGTGCTACTGTTAGGGTTAGGGTTAGGGATAGGATAAGTGTTAGGGTTAGGGTTAGGTTTAGGTTGAGGGTTAGGGTTAGGGTTAGGTGTTAGGCTTAGGGTTAGGGTTAGGATAAGGATTAGGGTTAGGGTTAGGGTAGGGGTTAGGGTTAGGGTTAGGGTTAGGGTTAGCATTAAGTTTAGGGTTAGGGTTAGGGTAAGGGTAAGGGTGAAGGTAAGGGTAAGGGTTAGGGTTAGATTTGGGTTAAGGTTAGGGTTAGAGCTAGGGTTAGGGTTAGGTTAGGGTTAGGGAAAGGGTAAGGGTTACGGTTAGGGTTAGGGTAGGGGTTAGGGTTAGGGGTAGGGTTACGGTTAGGGATAGGGTTAGGGTAAGTGTTAGGGTTAGGGTTAGGGTTAGCGTTAGGTTTATGTTTAGGGTTAGGGTAAGGGTAAGTGTTAGGGTTAGATTTCTGGTTCGGGTTAAGTGTAGAGTTTGGATTATGATAAGGGTAAGGGTTAGGGTTAGGTTTATCGGTTAGGGTTAGGGTTAGGTTTAGGATTAGGGTAAGGGTAATGTTTAGGGTTAGGGTTAGGGTAAGGGTTAGTGTTAGGGTAAGGGTATGTGTTAGGGTTAGTGTTAGGGTTAGGTTTGGGGTTACGGTTAGGTTTAGGGTAAGGTTTAGGGATAGTGTTAGGGTTAGGGTAAGGGTAAGTGTTAGGGTTAGGTTTAGCGTTAGGGTTAGGGTTAGGGTTAGGTTTAGGGTTAGGGTTAGGGTAAGGGTAAGGGTTAGGGTTAGGTTTAGGGTTGGGGTTAAATTAAGGGATAGGGGTAGTGTAAATGTAAGGGTTACGGTTAGGGTTAGGTCTAGGATAAGGGTTAGGGTTAGGGTTAGGTTTAGGTTGAGGGTTAGCGTTAGAGTTAGGTGTTAGTGTTAGGGTAAGGGTTAGGGTTAGGGTTAAGGTAACGTTAGGGTTAGGGTTAGGGTTAGGGTAAAGATTAGGGATAGGGATAGAATAAGGGTTAGGGTTAGGGTTAATGTTAGGTTTCGGGTTAAGGTTAGGGTTAGGATAATGGTAAGGGTAATGTTTAGGGTTAGGGTTAGGGTAAGAGTAAGGATGGGGGTTAGGGTTAGGGTTAGGGTTAGATTGGAGTTAGGGTTAGGGTTAGGGTTAGGGTAAGGGTTAGGGTTAGTGTTAGGGTTAGGTAAGTGTAAGTGTTAGGGTTAGTGTTAGGGTTAGGGTAAGTTTAAGGGTTAGGGTTAAGGTTAGGTTTAGGGTTAGGGGTTAGGTTTAGGGTTAGGGTTAGGTTTAGGGTTAGGGTAAGGGTAAGGGATAGGGTTAGGGTTAGGGTTAGTGTTAGGGTTAGGTTTTGCCGGGCCAACCGGCAGCAAACCAGGATTCGCAGATTGGGGTTCCTGAAATAGGGGACAAGGACTAGGAAGAAAAAGAAGAGAGACAGACACACTAGGTCCGGGATGTCCGCAGTCCAGGCAAAGACTGACTAGACTGCCGCGTTTATTTTCCCCTCCCCCTTCTTCCCTCCTCCTCTCCCAGGCAACCTCCAGGTGTTACATTCATATGGTAATTCTCAGGTCATTTACATAGAATAGGGCCAGAAAGCAATAAGACAATATAGCCATCGTCTGATGCAAGTCAAGTTACAGTTTGATTCCACTCTGGCTCCCAACAAGGTTTAGGGTTAGGGTTAATGTAAGGGTAAGGGTTAGGGTTAGGTTTAGGGTTAGGTTTAGGTTACGGGTTAGGGTTAGGGTTAGGGTAAGGGTTAGTGTTAGTGTTAGGGTTAGGGTAAGGGTTAGGGTAAGGGTTAGTATTAGGGTTAGGGTTAGGGTAAGGATTGGGGTTAGGGTTAGGGTTAGGGTAAGGGTTAGGGTTAGGGTTAGGGTTAGGCTTAGGGTAAGGGTAAGAGTTAGGGTTAGGGTTAGAGTTAGGGTTAGGGTAAGGTTTAGGGTTAGGGTTAGTGTTAGGGTTAGGATAGGGTTAGGGTAAGGGTTAGGGTAAGGGTTAGTGTTAGGGTTAGGATTAGGGTAAGGGTTAGTTTTAGGGGTTAGGGTTAGGGTTAGGGTTAGGATTAGTGTTAGGGTTAGGGTTAGGGTAAGCGTTAGTGTTAGGGTTAGAATTAGGGTAAGGGTTAGGGTTAGGGTTAGGGTTAGGTTAAGGGTAAGCTTTAGGGTTAGGTTTAGGTTTAGGGTTAGGGTTAGGGTTAGGGTAAGTGTTAGGGTAAGGTTCGGGTAGTGTTAGGGAGAGTGTAAGGGAAAGGTTTACTGTTAGGGTTAGGGTTAGGGGTTAGGGTTTGGGTTAGGGTTAGGGTTAGGGTTAGGGTTAGGATTAGTGTTAGGGTAATGTTTAGGGTTAGGGTTAGGGTAAGGGTTAGTGTTAGGGTAAGAGTATGGGTTAGGGTAAGGGTAAGGGTTAGGGTAAGGGTAAGGGTTAGACTTAGGGTAAGGGTTAGGATTACGGTTAGCGTTAGGTTTAAGATAAGGGTTAGGGGTTAGGGTTAGAGTTAGGGTTAATTTTAGGTTTAGGTAAGGGTAATGTTTAGGGATAGGGTTAGTGTTAGGGTTAGGGTTAGGGTTAGGGTTAGGGTAAGGATAAGGGTAAGGGTTAGGGTTAGGTTTAGGGTTAGAGTTAGGTTTGGGGTTATGGTTAGGGTAGGGTTAGGTTTAGGTTTAGGGTTAGGGTTAGGGTTAGGGTTAGGTTTGGGGTTAGAGGTAGGGTAAGGGAAAGAGTTAGTGTTTGGTTTAGGGTTGGGGTTAAGGTTAGGGTTAGGGTTAGGGTTAGGTTAAGGGTAAGGGTTAGGGTTAGGGTTAGGATAAGAGTTAGGGTGAGGGTTAGGGTTAGGGTGAGGGTGAGGGTTAGGGTTAGGTGTTAGGGTTACGGTTAGGGTTAGGGTTAGGGTAAGGTTAGGGTTAGGGTAATGGTTAGGGTTAGGAGTTAGGGTAAAGGTTATGGTTAGGGTTAGGGTTAGTGTTCGGGTTAAGTTTAGGGTTTCGGTTATGGTAAGGGTAAGGATTAGGGTTAGCGTTAGGGGTTAGGGTTAGGGTTAGGGTAGGTTTGGGGTTAGGGTTAGGGTTAGGGTTAGGGTTAGGGTAAGAGTAAGGGTTAGGGTTAGGTTTAGGGTTGGGGTCAAATTTAGGGTTAGGGTTAGTGTAAGAGTAAGGTTTAGGGTTAGGGTTAGTGTTAGGATAAGGGTTAGCGTTAGGGTTAGGTTTAGGGTGAGGGTTAGGGTTAGGGTTAGGTGTTAGGGTTTGGGTTAGGGTTAGGGAAAGGGTTAGGGTTAGGGTTAGGGTAACGTTAGGGTTAGGGTTAGGGTTAGGGTAAAGGTTAGGGTTAGGGTTAGGGTTACGGTTAGGGTTAGGGAAATGTAAGGGTAAGGGTAAGGGTTAGGGTTAGTGTTAGTGTTAGGGTAAGGATTACGCTTAGGGTTAGGGTTAGGGTCGGGGTTAGGGTTAGGGTTAGGGTTAGGGTTAGCATTAAGTTTAGGGTTAGGGTTAGGGTAAGGGTAAGGGTTAAGGTAAGGTTAAGTGTTAGGGTTAGGATTAGGGTTAAGGTTACGGTTAGGGCTAGGGTTAGGTTTAGGGAAATGGTAAGGGTTACGGTTAGGTTTAGGGTTAGGGGTTAGGGTTAGGATTACGGGTAGGGTTCGGTTTATGTTAGGGTTAGGGTTAGGGTTACGGTAGGGTTTAGGGAAAGGGTAAGGGTTATAGTTAGTGTTAGGGTTAGGGGTTAGTGTTAGGGTTAGTAGTAGGGTTAGGTGTAGGTTTAGGGTTAGGGTTAGGGTAAGGGTAAGGTTAAGGGTTAGGGTTAGGGGTTAGGGTTAGGGTAAGGGTTAGGGTTATGTTTAGGATAAGGGTAAGGTTTAGGGTTAGGGTTAGGGTAAGGGTAAGGGCAAGGGTAAGGGTAAGGGTTAGGGTTACGGTAAGGTTTAGATTTAGGGTTAGCATTAGGTTTAGGGTAAGGGTAAGGGTTAGGGTTAGTTTTAGGGTTAGTGTAAAGGTTAGGTTTAGGTTTAGGGTTAGGGTAAGGGTAACGGTTATGTTTAGGGTAAGGGTTAGGTTAGGGTTAGGGTTAGTTTTAGGTTTAGGGTAAGGGTAAGGGTTAGGGTTAGGATTAGGGTTAGGTTTAGAGTTAGGTTTGGGGTTAGCGTTAGGGTTAGGGTTAGGATTAGGTTTAGGGTTAGGGTTAGGGTTAGGGTTAGGTTTGGGGTTAGAGTTAGGGTAAGGGTAAGAGTTAGGGTTAGGTTTAGGGTTGGGGTTAAGGTTAGGGTTAGGGTTAGGGTAACGGTAAGGGTTAGGGTTAGGGTTAGTGTTATGGTGAGGGTTAGGGTGAGGGTTAGGGTTAGGGTTAGATGTTAGGGTTAGGGTTAGGGTAAGGGTTAGGGTTAGGGTTAGGGTTAGGGTTAGGGTAATGGTTAGGTTTAGGGTTAGTGTAAAGGTTAAGGTTAGGGTGAGGGTTAGGGTTCGGGTTAAGTTTAGGGTTAGGATTATTGTAAGGGAAAGGGTTAGGGTTAGGGTTAGGGTTAGTGGTAAGGGTTAGGGTTAGGTTTAGGGTTAGGGTATGGGTAATGTTTAGGGTTAGTGTTAGGGTTAGGGTAAGGGTATGGGTTAGGGTTAGGGTTAGGGTTAGGGTTAGGGTTAGGTGTGGGGTTAGGGTTAGGGTTCGGGTTATGGTAAGGGTTAGGGTTAGTGTTAGGGTTAGGGTAAGTATTAGTGTTAGGGTTAGGGTTAGCGTTAGGGTTAGGGTTAGGGTTAGGTTTAGAGTTAGGTTTAGGTTAAGGGTAAGGGTTAGGGTTAGGTTTAGGGTTGGGGTTAAATTTAGGTTAGGTTTAGTGTAAGGGTAAGGTTTAGGTTTAGGGTTAGTGTTAGGATAAGGGTTAGGGTTAGGGTTAGGTTTAGGGTCAGGGTTATGGTTAGGGTTAGGTGTTAGGGTTAGTGTTAGGGTTAGGGTAATGTTTAGGGTAAGGGTTAGGGTTAGGGTTAGGGAAAGGGTAATGGTTAGGGTATGGGTTAGGGTTAAGGTTAGTGGTAGGGTAAGGATTAGAGTTAGGGTTATGGTTATGGTAATGGTTAGGTTTGGGGTAAGGGTTAGGGTTAGCATTAAGTTTAGGGGTAGGGTTAGGGTAACGGTAAGGGTTAGGGTAAGGGTAAGGGTTAGGGTTAGGATTCAGTTTAGAGTTAGGGTTAGGTTAGGGTTAGGGTTAGGGAAA
>NW_028327709.1:22500-37500 GCF_031878675.1 Megascapheus bottae | reverse complement strand
AGGGTTAGGGTAAGGGTAAGGCTTAAGGTAAGGGTAAGGTTTAGGGTTAGGTTTAGGGTTAGGGGTTAGGTTTAGGGTTACGGGTAGGGTTAGGTTTAGGTTTAGGGTAATGGTAAGGTTTAGAGTTAGTGTTAGGGATAGGGGTTAGGGGTAGGGTTAGGGGGAGGGTTTGGGGTAGGGTTAGGGTTAGGGTTAGGGTAATGGTAAGGGTAAGGTTTAGGGTTAGGGTTAGGGTTATGGTTAACGTAACGGTTAGGGTTATGTTTAGGATAAGGGTAAGGTTTAGGGGTAGGGGTAGGGTTAGGGTTAGGGTAAGGGTAAGGGTTAGGTTTAGGGTTAGGGTTAGGTTTAGGTTTAGGGTTAGGGTAAAGGTAAGGGTTAGGGTTAGGGTTAGGATTAGAGTTAGGGTTAGGGTAAGGGTTAGGGTTAGGGTTAGTGTTAGGGTTCGGGTTAAGTTTAGGGTTAGGATTATGTTAAGGGTAATGTTTAGGGTTAGGGTTAGGGTTAGGTAAGAGTAAGGGTTAGGGTTAGGGTTAAGTTTGGAGTTAGGGTTAGGGTTAGGGTTAGGGTAAGGTTTAGGGTTATTGTTAGGGTTAGGTTAAGGGTAAGTGTTAGGGTTAGGGTTAGGGTTCGGTTATGGGTAAAGTTTAGGGTTAAGGTTAGGTTTAGGGTTAGGGGTTATGGTTAGGGTTAGGTTCAGGGTTAGGGTATGGGTCAGGGTTAGGTTTAGCTTTAGGGTTAGGTTTAGGGTTAGGGTTAGGTTTAGGGTAAGTGTTAGTGTTAAGGTTAGGGTAGGGTTAGCGATAGTGTAAGGAAAAGGTTTAGTGTTAGGGTTAGGGTTAGGGTATAGGGTTTGGGTTAGGGTTAGGGTTAGGTTTAGTTTTAGGGTTAGGGTAAGGGTAATGGTGAGGGTGAGGGTTAGGAATAGTGTTATGTTTAGGGTTAGGTTTAGAGTAAGGGTATGGGTTAGGGTTAGGGTTAGGGTTAAGGTTAGGGTTAGGGTTAGGTTTAGGGTTAGGGTAAGGATTGGGGTTAGGGTTAGGGTAAGGGTTAGGGTTAGGGTTAGGGTTAGGGTAAGGGTAAGTGTTAGGGTTAGAGTTAGGGTAAGGGTAAGGTTTAGGGTTAGGGTTAGGGTTACGGTAGGGTTAGGGTAAGGGTTAGGGTAAGGGTTAGTGTTCGGGTTAGAATTAGGGTAAGGGTTAGTTTTAGGGGTTAGGGTTAGGGTTAGAGTTAGGGTAAGGTTTAGGGTTTGGTTAAGGGTAAGCTTTAGGTTTAGGGTTATGGTTAGCTTTAGGTAGGGTTAGGGTTAGGGTAAGTGTTAGGGTTAAGGTTAGGGTAGGGTTAGGGATAGTGTAAGAGTAAGGTTTAGAGTTAGGGTTAGGGTTAGGGGTTAGGGTTTGGGTTAGAGTTAGGGTTAGGTTTAGGGTTAGGGTTAGGTTAAGGGTAAGGGTGAGGGTGAGGGTTAGGGTTAGGGTTAGGTTTAGGGTTAAGTTTAGGGTAAGGGTATGGGTTAGGGTTAGGGTTAGGGTTAAGTTTAGGTTTAGGGTTAGGGTAAGGTTTGGGGTTAGGGTTAGGGTAAGTGTAAGTGTTTGTGTTAAGGTTAGGATTAGGTTAATGGTAAGGGTTAGGGTTAGGTTTAGGGTTAGGGTTAGGGGTAGGGATAGGGTATGGGTCAGTATTCGGTTAGGGTTAGGGTTAGGGTTAGGATTAGGTTAAGGGTAAGGGTTAGGTTTACGGTTAGGTTTAGGGTTAAGATTAGGGGTTAGGGTTAGGGTTAGGGTTAGGTTAAGTGTAAGGTTTAGGGTTAGGGTTAGGTAATAGGGTTAGGGTAAGGGTTAGGGTTATGTTTAGGGTAAGGGTAAGGTTTAGGATTAGGGTTAGGGTTAGTGTTAGGGTTAGTGTTAGGATACGTGTTAGGGTTAGGGTTAGCGTTAGGGTAAGGTTTGGGGTTAGGTTTAGGGTTAGGTTTAGGTTTAGGGACAGGGTTAGGGTAAGGGTTAGTGTTAGGGTTCGGGTTGATGTTAGGGTTAGGGTAAGAGTTAGGGTTAGGTTTAGTGTTAGGGTTGGGGTTAATGTTAGGGTTAGGATTATGGTAAGGTAAGGGTTAGGGTTAGGGTTAGGGTTATGGGTTAGGGTTGGAGTTAGGGTTAGATTTAGGTTTAGGGTAAGGGTAATGTTTAGGGTTAGGGTTAGTGTTAGGGTTACCGTAAGGCTAAGTGTTAGTTTTAGGGTCAGCGTTAGGGTAAGGGTTAGGGTTAGGGTTAGGTTAAGGGTAAGCATTAGGGTTAGGTTTAGGGTTAGGGTTAGTGTTAGGGTTAGGGTTAGGGTAAGTGTTAGGGTTAAGGTTCGGGTAGTGTTAGGGAGAGTGTAAGGGAAAGGTTTACTGTTAGGGTTAGGATTAGGGGTTAGGGTTTGGGTTAGGGTTAGGATTAGGTTTAGGTTTAGGGTTAGGGTAAGGGTAATGTTTAGGGTTACGGTTAGGGTAAGGGTTAGGGTTAGGGTAAGAGTATGGGTTAGGGTTAGGGTTAGGGTTAGGGTTAGGGTTAGGGTAAGGGTTAGTGTTAGTGTTAGGGTTAGGGTAAGGGTAAGTGTTAGGGTTAGGATTAGCGTTAGGGTGAGGGTTAGGGTTAGGTTTAGGGTTAGGGTTAGGGTAAGGGTAAGGGTTAGGGTTAGGTTTAGGGGTGGGGTTAAATTAAGGGTTAGGGTTAGTGTAAGGGTAAGGGTTAGGGTTAGGGTTAGGGTTAGGATAAGGATTAGTGTTAGGATTAGGTTTAGGATGAGGGTTAGGGTTAGGGTTAGGTGTTAGGGTTAGGGTTAGGGTAACGTTAGGGTTAGGGTTAGGGTTAGGGTTAGGGTTAGGGTAAGGGTAAGGGTAAGGGTAAGGGTTAGGGTTAGTGTAAGGGTTAGGGTTAGGGTTAGCGTTAGGTTTAGGATAATGGTAAGGGTTAGGGTTAGGGTTAGGGTTAGGGTAAGGGTTAGGGTTAGGGTTAGTGTTAGGTTTAGTTTTAGGGTTAAGGTAAAGGTAAGGGTTAGGGTTAGGGTTAGGTTTAGGGTTAGGGTAAAGTTAGGGTTAGGGTTAGGGTTAGGGTTCGGGTTAAGGTTAGGGTTAGGATTATGGTAAGGGTAAGGTTTAGGGTTAGGTTTAGGGTTAGGATAAGAGTAAGGGTTAGGGTTATGGTTAGGGTTAGTGTAAGGGTTAGGGTTAGTGTTAGGGTTAGGGTAAGGGTTAGGGTTAGGGTTAGGGTTAGGGTAATGGTTAGAGTTAGGTTTAGAGTTAGGGTTAGGTTATGGGTAAGGTTGAGGGTAAGGATTAGGGTTAGGGTTATTGTTAGTGTTAGGGTTAGGGTTAGGGAAAGGGTAAGGCTTGGGGTTAAGGTTATGGTTAGGGTAAGGGTTAGGTTTAGGGTTAGGGTTAGGGTAAGCATTAAGGTTAGGGTTAGATTTAGGTTTAGGGTTAGGTCTAGGTTTGGGTTAGGATTAGTGAAAAGGTAAGGGTTAGAATTACGTTTAGGTTTAGGGTTGGGGTTAAACTTAGGGTTAGGGTTAGGGTTAGGGAAGGGTAAGGTTTAGGGTTCGGGTTAGTGTCAGAGTTAGGGTTAGGATAAGGGTAAGTGTTATGGTTAGGGTTAGGGTTAGGGGTTAGGGTTAGGGTTAGGGTTAGGCTTAGAATTAGGGTTAGGGTTAGGGTAAGGATTAGGGCTAGAGTTAGGGTTAGGGTTAGGGTAAGGTTAAGGGTTAGGGTTAGGTTTAGGGTTCAGTTTAGGGTAATGGTTAGGGTTAGGGTAAGAGAGTGTTAGGGTTAGGGTTAGGGTAAGGTTTAGGGTAAGGGATAGTGTTAGGGTTAGTGTTAGGGTAAGGGTTTGGTTTAGGGGTTAGGGTTAGGGATAGGGTTAGGTTAAGAGTTAGGGTTAGGGTTAGGGTAAGGGTAAGGTTTAGATTTAGGGTTAGGATTAGAGTTAGGGTTAGGTTTAGGGTAAGGGTAAGGGTTGGGGTTAGGGTTAGGTTTAGGTTTAGGGTTAGGGTTAGGGTTAGGTTTAGTTTAAGGGTAAGGGTTACGGTTAGGGTTAGGGTTAGGGGTTAGGATTTGGTTTAGGGTCAGGATTAGGTTTAGAGTTAGGGATAGGGTAAAGGTTGGGGTAAGGTTTAGGGTCAGGATTAGGGTTAGGGTAAGGATTAGGGTTTGGGTTAGAGTTAGGTTAAGGGTTAGGGTTAGGGTTAGTGTTAGGGTTAGCATTAAGTTTAGGGTTTTAGATTAGGGTAAGGGTAAGGGTTAGGGTTAGGGTTAGTGTTAGGGTTAGGGTAAGGATTAGGGTTAGAGTTAGAGTTAGGGTAAGGGTTAGGGTTAGGGTTAGGGTTAGGGGTTAGGGTTAGCGTTAGGGTTAGGAATAAGTTTAGGATAAGGGTTAGGGTTAGGTTTAGGGTAAGGGTAAGCTTTAGGGTTAGGGTTAGGGTACTGATTAGTGTTAGGTTTACGGTTAGGGTTAGGGTAAGGTTTAGGGTTAGGGTAAGGGTAAGAGTTAGGGTTAGGGTTAGGGTTAAAGTTAGGGTTAGGGTTAGGGTTACAGTTGCGGTAAGTTAGGGTTAGGGTTAGGGTTAGGGAAAGGGTCAGGGTTCAGCTAAGGGTTAGGGTTAGGGTTAGGGTAAGGGTTAGGGTTAGGGTAAGATTTAGGGTTAGGGTTAGGGTTAGGGTTAGTATTAAGTTTAGGGTTAGGGTTAGGGTAAGGGTAATGTTTAGGGTTAGATTTAGCGTTAGGGTAAGGGAAAGGGTTAGGGTTAGTGTTAGGGTTAGGGTTAGGGTAGGGGAAAGTGTTAGTTTTAGGGATAGGGTTAGGGTTAGGGTTAGGGTTAGGGTAAGGGAAAGGGTAAGGATTGGGGTTTGGGTTAGGGTTAGTGTAAGGATTAGGGTTAGGATTAGTGTTAGGGTTAGGATAAGGGTTAGGGTTAGGGTTAGGGATAGGGTTAGGGTAAGGGTAAGGGTTAGGGTTAGGGATAAGGTTAGGGTAAGGGAAAGGTTAGTGTTAGGGTTAGGGTTACAGGTTAGGGTTAGGGTTAGGATTAGGGTTATGGTAAGGGTAAGGGTTAGGGTTAGGGTTAGGGGTTAGGGTTAGGGTTTGGTTAGGGTTAGAGTTAGTATTAGGTTTATGGTTAGGGTTAGGGTAAGGGTTAGGATTAGGGTAAGGGTAAGCGTTAGGGTTACGGTTAGGGTTAGGGTAAAGCTTAGGGTTAGGGTCAGGTTAGGGTTAGGGTAAGGGTAAGTGTTAGGGTTAGGGTTAGGGTGAAGGTAAGGGTTAGGGTTAGGCTTAGGCTTAGGGTTAGGGTTAGGTTAAGGGTTAGGGTTAGGGTTAGGGTTAAAGTAAGGGTAAGTGTTAGGGTTTGGGTTAGGGTTAGGGTAAGGGTAAGGGTTAGGGTTAGGGTTAGGGTTATGTTTAGGCTTAGGGTTAGGGTTAGGGTTAGGGTTAGGGTTAGGGTTGGGATAGGGTTTGGGTAAGGGTTAGGTTTAGGGTTAGGGTTAGGGTTAGCATTAAGGTTATGTTTAGGGTTAGGGTTAGGCTTAGGGTTAGGTTTAGGCTTAGGATTAGGGTAAGGGTAAGGGTTATGATTATGGTTAGGGTTAGGGTTGGGATTAAGGTTAGGGTTAGGGTTAGGGTTAGGGTAAGGGTAAGGGTTAGGGTTAGGGTTAGGGTTAGGGTAAGGTTTAGTGTTAGCGTTAAGGTAAGGGGTTTGGGTTAGGGTAAGTGTAAGGGTTAGGGTTAGGGTTAGGGTTAGGGTAAGGGTTAGGGTTGGGTAAGGGTAAGGTTAGGGTTAGGGTTAGGGTTAAAGTTAGGGTTAGGGTTATGGTTACATTTGAGGTAGGTTAGGGTTAGGGTTAGGGTTAGGGTTAGGGAAAGGGTAAGAGTTCAGCTTAGGGTTAGGGTTAGGGTTAGGGTAAGGATTAGGGTTACGGTTAGGGTAAGAGTTAGGGTTAGGGTTAGGGTTAGCATTAAGTTTAGGGTTTTGGTTATAGTAAGGGTAAGGGTTAGGGTTAGGGTGAGGGCTAGGTTATGGGTTAGGGTTATGGTTAGGGTAAGGGTAAGTGTTAGGGTTAGGCTTAGGGTTAGGGTTAGGTTTAGGGTAGGGTTAGGTTAAGGGTAAGGTTGAGGGTTAGGATTAGGGTTAGGATTAGTGTTAGGGCTAGGGTTAGGGTTAGGGAAAGGGTAAGGTTTGGGGTTAAGTTTATGGTTAGGGTAAGGGTTAGGTTTAGGGTTAGGGTTAGGGTTAGCATTAAGGTTAGGGTTAGAGTTAGCGTTAGGGTTAGGATTAGGTTAGGGTTAGGATTAGGGAAAGAGTAAGGGTTAGGATTACGGTTAGGTTTAGGGTTGGGGTTAAAGTTAGGGTTAGGGTTAGGGAAAGGGTAAGGGTTAGGGTTAGGGTTAGGGTTAGTATTAGGTTTAGGTTTAGGGTTAGGGTTAGGGTAAAGGTAAGGTTTAGGGTTAGGGTTAGGGTAAGGATTAGGGTTAGAGTTAGGGTTAGGGTAAGGGTTAGGTTTAGGGTTAGGGTTAGGATTAGCATTAAGGTTAGGGTTAGGGTTAGGGTTAGGGGTTAGGGTTAGCGTTAGGGTTAGGCATAAGTTTAGGATAAGGGTTAGGGTTAGGTTTTAGGGTAAGGGTAAGCTTTAGGGTTAGGGTTAGGGTACTGATTAGTGTTAGGTTTAGGGTTAGGGTTAGGGTAAGGGTTAGGGTTAGGGTAAGGGTAAGGGTTAGGGTTAGGGTTAGGGTTAAAGTTAGGGTTAGGGTTAGGGTTACAGTTGCAGTAAGTTAGGGTTAGGGTTAGGGTTAGGGTTAGGGAAAGGGTCAGGGTTCAGCTAAGGGTTAGGGGTTAGGGTTAGGGTAAGGGTTAGGGTTAGGGTAATATTTAGGGTTAGGGTTAGGGTTAGGGTTAGCATTAAGTTTAGGGTTAGGGTTAGGGTAAGGGTAAGGTTTAGGGTTAGATTTAGCGTTAGGGTAAGGGAAAGGGTTAGGGTTAGTGTTAGGGTTAGGGTCAGGGTAGGGGAAAGTGTTAGTGTTAGGGATAGGGTTAGGGTTAGGGTTAGGGTAAGGAAAGGGTAAGGATTAGGGTTTGGGTTAGGGTTAGTGTAAGGATTAGGGTTAGGATTAGTGTTAGGGTTAGGATAAGGGTTAGGGTTAGGGTTAGGGATAGGGTTAGGGTAAGGGTAAGGGTTAGGGTTAGGGATAAGGTTAGGGTAAGGGAAAGGGTTAGTGTTAGGGTTAGGGTTACAGGTTAGGGTTAGGGATAGGATTAGGGTTAGAGTAATGGTAAGGGTTAGGGTTAGGGTTAGGGGTTAAGGTTAGGGTTTGGTTAGGGTTAGGGTTAGTATTAGGTTTATGGTTAGGGTTAGGGTAAGGGTTAGGATTAGGGTAAGGGTAAGCGTTAGGGTTACGGTTAGGGTTAGGGTAAAGGTTAGGGTTAGGGTCAGGTTAGGGTTAGGGTAAGGGTAAGTGTTAGGGTTAGGGTTAGGGTGAAGGTAAGGGTTAGGGTTAGGCTTAGGCTTAGGGTTAGGGTTAGGTTAAGGGTTAGGGTTAGGGTTAGGGTTAAATAAGGGTAAGTGTTAGGGTTTGGGTTAGGGTTAGGGAGGGTAAGGGTAAGGGGTTAGGGTTAGGGTTAGGGTTAGGTTTAGGGTTAGGGTTAGGGTTAGGGTTAGGGTTGGGTTAGGGTTTGGGTAAGGGTTAGGTTTAGGGTTAGGGTTAGGTTTAGCATTAAGGTTATGTTTAGGGTTAGGGTTAGGCTTAGGGTTAGGTTTAGGCTTAGGATTAGGGTAAGGGTAAGGGTTATGATTATGGTTAGGGTTAGGGTTGGGATTAAGGTTAGGGTTAGGTTTAGGGTTAGGGTAAGGGTAAGGGTTAGGGTTAGGGTTAGGGTTAGGGTAAGGTTTAGTGTTAGCGTTAAGGTAAGGGTTAGGGTTAGGGTAAGTGTAAGGGTTAGGGTTAGGGTTAGGGTTAGGGTAAGGGTTAGGGTTAGGGTAAGGGTAAGGTTAGGGTTAGGTTTAGGGTTAAAGTTAGGGTTAGGGTTATGTTTATATTTGAGGTAAGTTAGGGTTAGGGTTAGGGTTAGGGTTAGGGAAAGGGTAAGAGTTCGGCTTAGGGTTAGGGTTAGGGTTAGGGTAAGGATTAGGGTTACGGTTAGGGTAAGAGTTAGGGTTAGGGTTAGGGTTAGGGTTAGCATTAAATTTAGGGTTTTGGTTATAGTAAGGGTAAGGGTTAGGGTTAGGGTGAGGGCCAGGTTATGGGTTAGGGTTAGGGTTAGGGTAAGGGTAAGTGTTAGGGTTAGGCTTAGGGTTAGGGTTAGGTTTAGGGTAGGGTTAGGTTAAGGGTAAGGTTGAGGGTTAGGATTAGGGTTAGGGTTAGTGTTAGGGCTAGGGTTAGGGTTAGGGAAAGGGTAAGGTTTGGGGTTAAGTTTATGGTTAGGGTAAGGGTTAGGTTTAGGGTTAGGGTTAGGGTTAGCATTAAGGTTAGGGTTAGGGTTAGGGTTAGGGTTAGGGTTAGGGAAAGGGTTAGGGTTAGGGTTAGGGTTAGGGTTAGGGTCAGGTTAGGGTTAGGGTTAGGGTTAGCATTAAGGTTAGGGTTAGAGTTAGGGTTAGGGTTAGGGTTAGGGTTAGGGTTAGGGTTAGAGTTAGCGTTAGGGTTAGGGTTAGGTTAGGGTTCGGATTAGGGAAAGAGTAAGGGTTAGGATTACGGTTAGGTTTAGGGTTGGGGTTAAAGTTAGGGTTAGGGTTAGGGTTAGGGAAAGGGTAAGGGTTAGGGTTAGGGTTAGGGTTAGGGTTAGCATTAAGGTTAGGGGTAGGGTTAGGGTAATGGTAAGGTTTAGTTTTAGGTTTAGGGTTAGGGTAAGGGTAAGGATTAGGGTTAGGGTTAGGGTTAGGGTAAGGGTAAGGTTTAGGGTTAGGTTTATTGTTAGAGTAAGGATAACGGTTAGGGTTAGGGTTACGGTTAGGGTAAGGGTAAGGGTTAGGGTTAGGGTTAGGGTAAGGGTAAGGTTTAGAGTTAGGTTTAGTTTTAGGGTAAGTATAAGGGTTAGGCTTAGGTTTAGGGTTAGAGTTAGGTTTAGGGTTAGTGTTAGGGTAAGGGTAAGTGTTAGGGTAAGGTTTAGATTTAGGGTTAGGATTAGGGTTAGGGTTAGGGTTAGGGTTAGGGTTAAGGTAAGGGAAAGAGTTAGGGTTAGGGTTAGGGTTAGGGTAAGGGTTAGCGTTAGGTTTAGGGTAAGGGTAAGTTTTAGGGTTAGGGTTAGGGTTAGTGTTAGGTTTAGGGTTAGGGTTAGGGTAAGTGTTAAGGTTAGGTTTAGGTTTAGGTTTTGTGTAAACGGAAAGATTAGTGTTGGAGTTAGGGTTAGGGGTTAGGGTTAGTGTTAGGTTTAGGGTAAGGTTAAGAGTAATGTTTAGGATTAGGGTTAGGGTTAGGGTTAGGGTAAGGGTAAGGGTAAGGGTTAGAGTTACGGTTAGGGTTAGGTTTGGGGTTAGGATTAGCGTGAGGGTAAGAGTTAGGGTTACTGTTAGGTTTAGGGTTATTGTAAGGGTAAGGGTTAGAGTTAGGTTTAGAGTTGGGCTTAAGGTAAGGTTTAGGGTTAGGGTAAGGTAAGGGTTAGGGTTAGGGTTAGGTTAAGGGTTAGGTTTAGGGTTAGGGTTAGGGTGAGGGTTAGGGTTAGGGTTAGGTGTTAGGGTTAGGGTTAGGATTAGGGTTAGGGTAAGGGTTAGGGTTAGGGTAAGGCTTAGGTTTAGGGTTAGGGTTAGGGTAAGAGTACGTTTTAGAGTTAGGGTTAGGGTTAGGGTTAGGTTTAGGGGTTAGGGTTAGGGTAGGTTTAGGGTAAGGGTTAGGGTTAGGGTTAGGGTTAGGGTAAGGGTAGGTTTTTGGGTTAGGGTTAGGGTAGGGATAAGGGTTAGAGTTAGAGTTAGGGTTAGGGTTAGGTTTAGGGGTTAGGGTTAGGGTTAGGGTAAGGGTTAGGGTTAGGGTTAGGGTTAGGGTAAGGGTAAGTGTTAGGGTTAGGGTTAGGGTTAGGTTTTGGGTAAGGGTAAGTGTTAGGGTTAGGGTTAGGGTTAGGGTAGGGTAAGGTTAAGTGTTAGGGTTAGGGTTAGGTTTACAGTTAGTGTTAGGTAAGGGTAAGTGTTAGGGTTAGTTTTAGGGTTAGGGTTAGGGTAAGAGTAATGGTTAGGGTTAGGTTTAGTGTTAGGGTTAGGGTAAGGGTTAGGGTAAGGATTAGTGTTAGGGTTAGGGTTAGGGTAAGCGTTAGGGTTAGTGGTTAGGGTTAGGGTTAGAGTTAGGGTTAGGTTAAGGTTTAGGGTTAGGGTTAGTGTTAGGGTTAGGGTTAGCGATAAGGTTATAGTTAGGGTTAGGTTTAGTGTAAGGGTAAGGTTTAGGGTTAGGGTTAGGTTTAGGGATAGGGTAAAGCTTAAGGTTAAGGTAAGTATTAGGGTTCGGTTTAGGGGTAGGGTTAGTGTAATTGTAAGGGTTAGGGTTAGGGGTTAGGGTTTGGTTAGGGTTAGGGATAGAATTAGGGTTAGGGAAAGGGTAAGGGTTAGGGTAAGGGTTAGGTTTAGAGTTAGGGTTAGGGTAAGGATTAGGGTTAGGGTTAGGGTTAGGCTAAGGGTTAGGGTTCGGGTTGGGATTAGGGTTAGCATTATGTTTAGGGTTAGGGTTAGGGTAAGGGTAAGGTTAAGGGCTAGGGTTAGGTTCAGGGTAAGGATTAGGGTTAGAGTTAGGGTTAGGGTAAGGGTTAGGTTTAGGTTTAGGGTTAGGGTTAGCATTAAGGTTAGGGTTAGGGTTAGTTTTAGGGGTTAGGGTTAGGGTTAGGGTTAGGGTTAAGGTTAGTATAAGGGTTAGGGTTAGGGTTAGGGTAAGGGTAAGCATTAGGGTTAGGTTTAGGGTTAGGGTTAGTGTTAGGGTTAGGGTTAGGGTAAGTGTTAGGGTTAAGGTTCGGGTAGTGTTAGGGAGACTGTAAGGGAAAGGTTTACTGTTAGGGTTAGGGTTAGGGGTTAGTGTTTGGGGTAGGGTTAGGATTAGGTTTAGGGTTAGGGTTAGGGTAAGGGTAATGTTTAGGGTTAGGGTTAGGGTAAGTGTTAGTGTTAGGGTAAGAGTATGGGTTAGGGTTAGGGTTAGGTTTAGGGTTAGGGTTAGGGTAAGGGTTAGTGTTAGTGTTAGGGTTA
The DNA here is from genome assembly GCF_031878675.1 of Megascapheus bottae. Taxonomy (NCBI): domain Eukaryota; kingdom Metazoa; phylum Chordata; class Mammalia; order Rodentia; family Geomyidae; genus Megascapheus; species Megascapheus bottae. The sequence goes on along the minus strand of NW_028327709.1, from coordinate 26,330 downwards.
GGGTAAGGGTAAGTGTTAGGGTTAGGATTAGCGTTAGGGTGAGGGTTAGGGTTAGGTTTAGGGTTAGGGTTAGTGTAAGGGTAAGGGTTAGGGTTCGGTTTAGGGGTGGGGTTAAATTAAGGGTTAGGGTTAGTGTAAGGGTAAGGGTTAGGGTTAGGGTTAGGGTTAGGATAAGGGTTAGTGTTAGGATTAGGTTTAGGATGAGGGTTAGGGTTAGGGTTAGGTGTTAGGGTTAGGGTTAGGGTAACGTTAGAGTTAGGGTTAGGGTTAGGGTTAGGGTTAGGGTAAGGGTAAGGGTAAGGGTTAGGCTTAGTGTAAGGGTTAGGGTTAGGGTTAGCGTAAGGTTTAGGATAATGGTAAGGGTTAGGGTTAGGGTAAGGGTTAGGGTTAGGGTTAGTGTTAGGTTTAGTTTTAGGGTTAAGGTAAAGGTAAAGGTTAGGGTTAGGGTTAGGTTTAGGGTTAGGGTAAAGGTTAGGGTTAGGGTTAGTGTTAGGGTTCGAGTTAAGGTTAGGGTTAGGATTATGGTAAGGGTAAGGTTTAGGGTTAGGTTTAGGGTTAGGGTAAGAGTAAGGGTTAGGGTTATGGTTAGGGTTAGGGTAAGGGTTAGGGTTAGTGTTAGGGTTAGGGTAAGGGTTAGGGTTAGGGTTAGGTTTAGGGTAATGGTTAGAGTTAGGTTTAGAGTTAGGGTTAGGTTAAGGGTAAGGTTGAGGGTAAGGATTAGGGTTAGGGTTAGTGTTAGGGCTAGGGTTAGGTTTAGGGAAAGTGTAAGGCTTGGGGTTAAGGTTATGGTTAGGGTAAGGGTTAGGTTTAGGGTTAGGGTTAGGGTAAGCATTAAGGTTAGGGTTAGAGTTAGGGTTAGGGTTAGGTCTAGGTTAGGGTTAGGATTAGTGAAAAGGTAAGGGTTAGAATTATGTTTATGTTTAGGGTTGGGGTTAAACTTAGGGTTAGGGTTAGGGTTAGGGAAGGGTAAGGTTTAGGGTTCGGGTTAGGGTTGGAGGTAGGGTTAGGATAAGAGTAAGTGTTATGGTTAGGTTAGGGTTAGGGGTTAGGGTTAGGGTTAGGGTTAGGGTTAGAATTAGGGTTAGGGTTAGGGTAAGGATTAGGGCTAGAGTTAGGGTTAGGGTTAGGGTAAGGTTAAGGGTTAGGGTTAGGTTTAGGGTTCAGTTTAGGGTAATGGTTAGGGTTAGGGTAAGAGTTAGTGTTAGGGTTAGGGTTAGGGTAAGGGTTAGGGTAAGGGATAGTGATAGGGTTAGGGTTAGGGTAAGGGTTTGGTTTAGGGGTTAGGGTTAGGGATAGGGTTAGGTTAAGGGTTAGGGTTAGGGTTAGTGTAAGGGTAAGGTTTAGATTTAGGGTTAGGATTAGAGTTAAGGTTAGGGTTAGGGTAAGGGTAAGGGTTAGGGTTAGGGTTAGGTTTAGGTTTAGGGTTAGGGTTAGGGTTAGGTGTAGTGTAAGGGTAAGGGTTACGGTTAGGGTTAGGGTTAGGGGTTAGGGTTTGGTTTAGGGTCAGGATTAGGTTTAGAGTTAGGGATAGGGTAAAGGTTGGGGTAAGGTTTAGGGTCAGGATTAGGGTTAGGGTTAGGATTAGGGTTTGAGTTAGAGTTAGGTTAAGGGTTAGGGTTAGGGTTAGGATTAGCATTAAGTTTAGGGTTTTAGATTAGGGTAAGGGTAAGGGTTAAGGTTAGGGTTAGTGTTAGGGTTAGGGTAAGGATTAGGGTTAGAGTTAGGGTTAAGGTAAGGGTTAGGGTTAGGGTTAGGGTTAGGTTTAGGGGTTAGGGTTAGGGATAGGGTTAGTGTTAACTTTAGGATAAGGGTTAGGCTTAAGGTTAGGGTAAGGGTAAGGTTTAGGGTTAGGGTTAGGTTTAGGGTAAGGGTAAGGGTTAGGGTTAGGGTTAGTACTAGGTTTAGGTTTAGGGTTAGGGTTAGGGTAAAGGTAAGGTTTAGGGTTAGGGTTAGGGTAAGGATTAGGGTTAGAGTTAGGGTTAGGGTAAGGGTTAGGTTTAGGGTTAGGGTTAGCATTAACGTTAGGGTTAGGGTTAGGGTTAGGGGTTAGGGTTAGCGTTAGGGTTAGGAATAAGTTTAGGATAAGGGTTAGGGTTAGATTTAGGGTAAGGGTAAGCTTTAGGGTTAGGGTTAGGGTACTGATTAGTGTTAGGTTTAGGGTTAGGGTTAGGGTAAGGGTTAGGGTTAGGGTAAGGGTAAGGGTTAGGATTAGGGTTAGGGTTAAAATTAGGGTTAGGGTTAGGGTTACAGTTCCGGTAAGTTAGGGTTAGTGTTAGGGTTAGGGTTAGGGAAAGGGTCAGGGTTCGGCTAAGGGTTAGGGTTAGGGTTAGGGTAAGGGTTAGGGTTAGGGTAAGATTTAGAGTTAGGGTTAGGGTTAGGGTTAGCATTAAGTTTAGGGTTAGGGTTAGGGTAAGGGTAAGGTTTAGGGTTAGATTTAGCGTTAGGGTAAGGGAAAGGGTTAGGGTTAGTGTTAGGGTTAGGGTTAGGGTAGGGGAAAGTGTTAGTTTTAGGGATAGGGTTAGGGTTAGGGTTAGGGTTAGGGTAAGGGAAAGGGTAAGGATTAGGGTTTGGGTTAGGGTTAGTGTAAGGATTAGGGTTAGGATTAGTGTTAGGGTTAGGATAAGGGTTAGGGTTAGAGTTAGGGATAGGGTTAGGGTAAGGGTAAGGGTTAGGGTTAGGGATAAGGTTAGGGTGAGGGAAAGGGTTACTGTTAGGGTTAGGGTTACAGGTTAGGGTTAGGGTTAGGATTAGGGTTAGGGTAAGGGTAAGGGTTAGGGTTAGGGTTAGGGGTTAAGGTTAGGGTTTGGTTAGGGTTAGGGTTAGTATTAGGTTTATGTTTAGGGTTAGGGTAAGGGTTAGGATTAGGGTAAGGGTAAGCGTTAGGGTTACGGTTAGGGTTAGGGTAAAGGTTAGGGTTAGGGTCAGGTTAGGGTTAGGGTAAGGGTAAGTGTTAGGGTTAGGGTTAGGGTGAAGGTAAGGGTTAGGGTTAGGCTTAGGCTTAGGGTTAGGGTTAGGTTAAGGGTTAGGGTTAGGGTTAGGGTTAAAGTAAGGGTAAGTGTTAGGGTTTGGGTTAGGGTTAGGGTAAGGGTAAGGGTTAGGGTTAGGGTTAGGGTTAGGTTTAGGGTTAGGGTTAGGGTTAGGGATAGGGTTAGGGGTAACATTAAGGTTAGGGTTAGGCATAGGGTAAGTGTGAGAGTTAGGGTCAGGGTTAGGGTTAGGGTTAGGGGTTAGGTTTAGGTTTAGGGTTAGGTTTAGGGTTAGGTTTAGGGTAAGGGTAAGGGTTAGCGTTAGGGTTAGTGTTAGGGTTAAGGATAGGGTTAGGGTAAGGGTAAGGGTTAGGGTTAGGGTAAGGGTTAGGATTATGATTAGTGTTAGTGTTAGGGTTAAGGTTAGGGTTAGAGTTTGGGTAAGGGTAAGGGTTAGGGTTAGGGTTAGGGGTTAGGATTAGTGTTAGGGTTAGGTTTATGGTTAGGGTAATGGTAAGGTTTAGGGTTAGGGTTAAAGTTTGATGTTAGGGTTAGGGTTAGGGTTAAGGTTAGGTTAAGGGTTAGGGTTTGGGTTAGGGTAAGTGTAAGGGTTTGATTTAGGGTTAGGCATAGGTTTAGCGTTAGGGTTAGGGTTAGGGTTAGGGTAAGGGTAAGGGTTAGGGTTAAGGTTAGGCTTAGGGTGAGGGTTAGGTTAAGGGTTAGTTTTAGGTTAAGGGTTAGGGTAGGTTTAGGTTAGGGTTAGGTTTAGGGTTAGAGTTAGGGGAAGGGTAAGGGTTAGGGTTAGTTTTAGGATTGGGGTTAAGCTTAGGGTTAGGGTTAGGGTAAGGGTAAGGGTTAGGGTTA